>NW_027224418.1:0-43941 GCF_023699985.2 Odocoileus virginianus | reverse complement strand
ATCAGCCATGGGTGTACATGTGTTCCCATCCTGACCCTCCCTCCCACCTCCCTCCCCATCTCATCCCTCAGGGTCATCCCAGTGCACCAGCCCTGAGCACCCTGTCTCATGCATCAAATCTGGACTGGTGACCTATAGAACATTATTCAAGAGATCAGAATACCAGACCCACCTGACCTTCCTCCTGAGAAACCTGTATGCAGGTCAAGAAGCAATGGTTAGAACCAGACATGGAACAACCGACTGGTTCCTAAATTTGGAAAGGACTATGGCAAGGCTGTATATTTTCACTCTGCTTATTTAACTTATATGTAGTGTAAGTACATCATGAGAAATGCTGGGCTGGATGAAGCACAAGCTGGAAACAAGATTGCCAGGAGAAATATCAGTAACCTCAGATATGCAGATGACACCACCCTTATGACAGAAAGCAAAGAGAACTAAAGAGCCTCTTGATGAAAGTGAAAGAGAGAGTGAATAAGTTGGCTTAAAACTCAACACTCGAAAAACTTAAGATCATGGCATCTGTCCTATCACTTCATGGCAAATAGATGGGGAAACAATGGAAACAGTGACAGACTTTATTTTCTTGGGCTCCACAATCACTGCAGATGGTGACTGTAGCCTCAAAATTAAAGGACACTTACTCCTTGGAAGAAAAGCTATGACCAACCTAGACAGAAAATAAAGAAGCTGAGACATTACTTTGCCAATAAAGGTCCATATAGTCAAAGCTATGGTTTTCCAGTAGTCATATATGGATGTGAGAGTTGGACCATAAAGAAATCTGAGCACCGAAGAATTGATGCTTTTGAACTGTGAGAAGAACTTTTGAGAAGACTCTTGAGAGTCCCTTGGACTGCAAGGAGATTCAACCAGTCAATCTTAAAGGAAATCAATCCTGAATATTCATTGGAAGGACTGATGCTGAAGGTGAAGCTCCAATACTTTGGCCACCTGATGTGAGCCTAATGCACCTAACTGACTCTGATGCCAGGAATAGACCCTGATGCTGGGAAAGATTGAAGGTAGGAAGAGAAGGGGATGACAGAAGATGAGATGGTTGGATGGCATCACCAAGTCAATGGACAGGAGTTTGAGCTAGCTCCAGGAGCTGGTGATGGACAGGGAAATCTGGCGTGTTGCAGTCCATGGGGTCACAAAGAGTTGGACGTGACTGAGTGACTGAACTGAACTGATGGAATATTATATAATTAAGCAATCTTGAATTTCTGTATTGCAAAATTATTGTCCTTTGTCTTTTACTTCATACTTCTAAGAACTTAATGACTATAATTTTGGACTTACTACACCGTCAGCTATTTGGAATCAAACTGAATTTTAGATCAAGCTTAATCATTTCGTTAAGATTTTATTTTACAACTAAAACCTGGTACAATGCACCCATGAGTATAATGTATTTGAAAATAATCACCATCAGGGACACTACACCCTTGAATAGGAAGGGAAATAGCACAATATGGAATTGTTTTGTTAACTTCAGTTTTCAGTCATTTTGTGATACATACCAAAAATACTCGAATAAGCTTTGGAATGTAAAAACACTGTTCTAATGATTTTAATTGTAGTTAACCAATCTATACTTAATATGGTTTGCATTCTTGTTGAGGAATAACATTGTGATAAATAGGTTCTCTGTGTCCTGAAATCTATACAAAGCATTTGGAGACTTGGCACTGATAGTTTGCATTTAATCTTTCTGTGCTCTTGCTTCGCTATCAATAAAATAGGAATAGGGACTGGGGTCTGCGGGGAGACTACTTACGTGTTATATGGACTATGTAATATGAGTAACAAGAGCATGGATAAATATAAGCTGAACGACAACTGTCTTCCACACCATTCTGTCATAGAAGTTCATTGTGAAGTTCACTCTGATGAAAAACCTTGGAAGTTTTGAAGAGAAAATGTAGACTGAGAAGTAGTAAGGAAGGAGCTGTGCAAAAAAAAAAAAGAAAACATATATACACACAAAAAAACACCACTGTTTTAGGATAATCTGATACTAGGGGTACACTGTGCAAGTTCCTCGCTGTAAAATATCTTCCCTGATAATAATTGATTTTAAAGTTATTCTCATCTTTTTAGACTGCCTCAACATCCAGCAAGAAGAAGCTCATCTGATTAATGGACATCTTACTTGAAAATGCCAATAATTTATTAGCCACCAGAAAGATAAATTAATAAAATATCTTTCCTTTCACTCTTTTAGCTGAAAATAGCTACTCTGTGAGAATGCAAATACTGATTCAGGGAAGGGAAAGGGTGAGAGGTCCTTTTAGAGCACAGAATCCTTCTGGAATAAGCTTTAATCATGGAGTTCTCTGTGAGGTACTCAAGTAAGATTGCATGTGGAAGCTGGAAAGCCAGGAGAAAGAGAATGCAGATAATGCCAAGGACATATTTTGCCTAGTTTAAAGCCTAAGTTGTCTAGTTGATATTAAAGCCAAGTTAAGTAGCTCTTTTCCTTCATATACAAAGGGTCTCTTATGTTAAGAAAATAATTCAATTAGAATAAATATGTTTCTACAGGAAGTACTATTTTAACATGATGTTGCAAAGAGGAGGCATCATAAACACCAAGCATCTGTTCTTAAAGTTTCCAGTTGCCTATACATATAAAATCCCTTTGAGCTAACCAGAGGTGCTATCAAAATGCTTTACTATGTCTAATTATCAAAGGCAACAAATGACAACAAATGTTTATGTATTCATGGATCTAAGAAAATAGGCTAAAGTTTGATTTTCATAAAAGAACTAAAATCATTTTTCCCCACAAAATCACCAATACCAGCACTACATATTAATTTTTATACAAATGGTTTCCTGAGTTTATTCATAATAATATGTACTTTAGGACAATAGATTGTTCAGTCTACCTGGGCAAATCTGGTGTTTTTTTTCTTTGAGAAAAAAATATTATTACAATATCCTCTCTTTTTGAGAACAACAATAAAACCTCCAAATTTATTATTAAATACTATCAAGAACCATCAACTAGAAAGAAAAGCAATATAAAATAATTGTTCATGAATCCATTAGAAATCAAAGTATTTTAAAGTCTCAAAGAAAGGATTTGCTTTTATTGGTTAAGTATTTATAGAAACCCCATAAACAAATGTCCCATTCACATCTGCTTTTGTTGCTCTAGAGTTCTAGCCAAAAAGGACACGATTATGCATCCCTACTTGGGTTCCTTCTGCAGAATGAAGGTGTAATGTGAAGCTTTCCCTTATAATAAGGTCGCTCCCTACTACTGTTGTTAAGCCACCGTGTTTGAATTTTCCAGAAGAAAACACAATTATTGGGAAAATCCACTAGCATCTATATCTTTTATACCATTTCAACTTTCACTGAGTGATGAGGAATCATGCTGTTTTTTGCTTATTTCTGACCATGTTCCTTTCATGAAAGGAGTGTATGACACAACCTTTTTGAGCAAACTCATTGAAAAATTAAGATCATCTACTTAAAAAAAAAAAAGCTATTGCTTATGTAAAGACAAAGTTATTTTGTGATCATTTTCATTTTCCAACTTTACTTACTCTAATTCTACTACTACAAAAGCATATATAGAAATTATATCTCTGTTCTGAAAAGTTAAACACCAAAATCACATCTCTAAGTTTGTCATATCAATTCTGATAAGAAGGCATTACAGCACAAACAAGAGGAAAATAAGTCAATATAATGACACAAGTACTTCCAGTAATAAAGCAAAATGAAAGAAAAAGCTGAACTGGGGCAAAGAAATCCACAAGATATGATCTCAGTGTCTTTCTAAATAATATCTTCCACATAATATTAAGACGTTCTTTAATGTCTTTCAACTATTGCAAAAGACATCTCAAAATATGGACACATACTTTTATATATCACACAAATGAAACAGACCTTTGTGTGTGGAATATACATCACTTACATTATAAAGAGAATTATGTATAGTTTCTTTTATTAAATACTGAAGTTACAAGTCTTCTAGCCTAAACTGTACACTTCAGAGCTCAGTAATCACCCCTCTCTGAACTAAACAAAATAAAATACACAGTAAACCGTAAAACAAGCACACATAAGTAGATCACTTATATTCACTAAAGAAAAGTGTAATATCCTCAAGTTTACATTCATGAGTTCTTTCTGTCAGTAGTTGTAGCAGCAGCAGTAGTAGTAACGGTATTTAAAGTAGTAGTAATGGTATTTTCTCCAACAACACAAAAGGATTCTTTCAAATTCAATCATTTAGAGAAAACAATACATACTACGCAGTGGTTCTGAATCATGAAATTTAATAATAGGACCAATTTGGCCAGATCTTTTTATTATAAATATTATTTTAAAATGTGTTCAAATTTTATGCATATCATTAATATTACTTCCTATTTAAAAAGACAGTTTATCTTCTTGAAGTATAACTATTATATAGTATTATCTAAAGTTTACTGAAATGCATTATAACTATATCATGTGTGCTAAGCTCACAAGTTCATTACAGTAATATTTCAACTATATAACCATAGGATTAAAGATAAATATGCTACTCTGTAATTCAAAGCACAGGGAAATAAAAAAAAACAAGAGTGTAGTTCATTATAAAAGGACAGATGATAATTAAATCCAATTGGTTAACTTCAAAGTCAGTTTACATAACATCAAGGTAGTGCCAACACCATATACTTTATTTTCAAAGGTTTAACTATGACCTATTTAGTAGATTATAATACCAATATAATACCTTTGGCTAAAATTTCTTCACTTGTACTACAATTCCATTCGATGTAAAATTTACAGAAGCCTTTATTTCTAGATGAGGCCATTTATGGACAATATACAGGTCTGTCAGCACACATTATCTATGATTTAATTCTTCTGTAAAAACTTTGGCATCAACCATATTAGGATTTCACATAGGAGCACAAATGATTTTTGCTCTGGCCCAAAACTACTATGTTTACATTTTAGTAACTACAGAGAGTCAAATGAATGGAGTTTACACATAATGACAGGCTTCTACGATTTCTTTTTTGCTTTCCTTAAAAAAAAAAATAGACGTCTAACCTTTCAGGATCTAATGTTAAAAAATACTGACATTGTTTGGCATTATACTATTATACTTGCATCTTGACTCTTGGTAATGATTCCCCAAAACATTATTTTACATAACCAGAAATCTGAAAGAAACTTTAGAAGTTAGTATGTAGAGAAGTTGGTAGGGCTTTGTAGACACAAATTATATACTTAAATAAATACTTGGACAACACTGAAAAGCAACATGGTATGAAAATTGTGGACCTACATATGTTTTTTTTAAAATCTCACTCCCCCTTAAAAAAAGGAAGCTTAATCAGAATATTCAAGTAATGTAGTAGAAAACAATGCCTTTGATATACTATTAGACAAAGAGCCACACAATCTTTTCTTCATCCAGTTTGGCTGAGGAACTCTAAAACTTTCAAAGGCCAGTTGATGTTCGCTTTTTCATGCTTCGTCGCTGAGCTAAGCTTGAAGCAGCAACAGGCTCTAGGACTGGTTGAAAAGTCTTGTGAGTCAGGGCAGAATATGTGGCGACCACTGTTCCCTAAAATAATGAGAAATATTACAAATTGAATAACAATCTCTGAAGGTAAGAAAACTTCCACATTGTATCATGAAAAATTTAACTAGATTAGAACTTTTTCCCCCAGGAAAGTAATTGAGAATCCATAATACTTACATTGATGCTCCTTTGATTAACATCTGACTACTTATATATTTTTATTTCAATAAATATGCTCCTTACAAATTTTTAAAACACTAAAATGTATTTTTTTTCAGTCTTTCAAAACTCATAAAATTTGTTTTTAAATATCTTTTTAAATTTATTTTTCATAGGAATTGTATATATTTAAGGCATACAACATGTTATCTTGATATACACAGTAAAATGACTACAGTCAAGCTAATTTAATATATGTCCTCTTCACATAGTTATCATTTTTGTGTGTGATAAGAGTACCTGGCAACTACTCTTAGCAAATTTCCAGCATTCAGTATATTATTATTTATTACCTGTACTTAACATCAGGTTTCACACTAGACCTCTAGGCTTACCCATGCTACATAACTGTAACTTTGTATACCTTGACCAATATCTCCCCATTTCGAACTTCTCCCTGTCTACTGGTAACCACTATTCTACTCTCTGCTTTCACATATTTGTTTTTTTTTTTTAGACTCCACATATAAGAGAGATGATGTATTTTTTTTCTTTCCGGGTCTACAGTATTTCACTTATCATAATGTCTTTGGGTTCATCTCTGTTGTGGCAAATGACAAAGATCTTCTTTTAAAAAGTTGAACAATATTCCATTATATATAACATATTCCATACATACACACCCCCACCCCAAATTTCTTTATTCTCCGATAAATTTGAACTCCCATGATCATTCTAACAAGATTCAAAATGGCTAAGATATGAAAACACACCTTAGTATCCATCAACAGATAAATGGATAAACCACTAAGCTTCAAAATCTAGGCTCACTGTCTATAAGTATGGAAACTTGCACCAATGGCTATTAATTTAGGAACCAACAGACATCATTTTTTTTCCCATATGAAACCTGAATTTAGTCTGCACTAAGCCCCAGTGTATCTTAAAGCAAACCAAATATAATCAAGAAAATTTTATGTATCATCAGTAAGGCTGTATGTAAAGAAGGCTGTTAGTTTAAAAAGCAAGCCAAAAGAATCTATAAATATACTTTAAAAAATAAAGACACTATAAAGTAACTATATATGTCATCATTGAATGGCATGCAAGGCATAGCATTTAGAAGATGCTTAAAAGTATGTCGGTTTTACCTTAACAACATGTGATGTCCTATTTCTATTTGGCTGATCATCTGGCAACTGATCTCTGTGGGTTATCCACGAGTGTTTCAATACTTGCTCTGTAGTGTACCGCTGCTGTGGGTCCATATGTAGCATATGAGAAAGTAAATCCTAAATTGAAATGGAAAAAAATATATATATATATATACATACATACATACATACAAGAAACTACATACTATATATCATTAAAGGTTTTAGTAAAATACATAATTTCCCATTTCCTCAAAACATGAACATATTGACAGTTTGGAATCTGTTTAATTTGACCTGTCACTAGGGGAAAAATTTCCATATAACTGCACAGTTAACTGTTAAAAGAGAATGTTGAAACATACTTTTAAAAACATAGCATATACTTATTTATCATTCTAAAATGAAGAAATATCAATTTAGTGGAAGTGGAATGTGATCAGTAAGGGAGAAGGAAAATGTAAAGCATCAGGAGCTAATACCAGACTTCACTAGACAATCAAGAGGATAAAGGACCTATTGATCTTTGCTGGCAATCTGGGCCCGAAAGTACAAGGTTATCTGTATACAGACACAAATTCATAGAAGGGAGAGTCTCATGTTGATAATATACTCAGTAACTGATGGTTTTCTGTATAAAATACTAAAGAAAGCAAAACATGAATACAAGGTTAGCAGCTTACTGTTAACATAGCAGTAGTCAGAATATCATAAGTTTTTCATCAAAGTAAATGTGAATATGCTTATTTTCTCTATGCTGTAATATAAACTTCTGTAATATAATCTCATAGTAAAATAGAATTTTAAATCTATTAAAAGATATAACATTTAAAATTAAACAATCTCCATAAGCATCTATCATAGAAAGGAGAATTCAAGTCTCCTTAACAAGCATCTTCTAAAATAGAAACAAAAGTATTTGTTAAATTATTATCAATAGCAGAAGCAATGAGAAACTAAAGACTATGTAGTAATACCAGAATGTGAAGAATAGTGTAACTGATTGAAACTATGTAAAGGAGTAGAACAACCAATCAAAAAACTATTGGAAAAAGAATGTATAAACAGAAATAAATTTAAAATAATATTAAAAAGAATACAACAGTGAATTATATAAATAAAACAGACATAAATGAAAATCATAAAAATGATTAAAGTTCTAAGGACTTCTGATTCTGGCCAAGATGTAAAACTAGGAACTGAATTCACCCCCAACCCCCGCCTGAAACTCAGCGCCTCCAAAAAAAAAAACCCATAAAATGTAAGAAACAACAGTTTTCAAGAGATCAGATATTAGGCAATGAAGAAAAGTAATCCCTAAAAGATGGGAAACAAATCAAGTAAGCCCTATGATTGCTCAAGCTTAGAACCATGAAAAGAGTTTTCATGATGTCAGGTAGGTAAGGAAAATTCAGGTAGAGCCTGGCAGATTCCCTGTGTTAAAGAGACAGAAGTGGGAATCAGGGGCAGAGAGAGAACCCTTGTGGGGGTCTCTTTCAAGTGTTTTCATTGCAAACCATATGTGGTTAAAAACAACAACAACAACCAAACAAAACAGAAGTCATGGGGGGAAGCATATGCAAGGATTAGAGGGAAAAGGGAGTCCATGTAAGGTGAGGTATAGTGCCTATTCCCACCAGTCAGACGGGAAAACCTCAAATTCATGAAGTATTTGTTAGAGAAATGGAAAGAAACCTGCTTGAGTAGTGGTGACTATTCCTAGGTTAAACACTGCTCTAGTCCTGCCTAAAATATCTTAAAAGGAAAACCCAGAAGTAACACATTGTTTCCCCTAATTTAACTGCGGTCCAGAAAACAGTTAAAGATTAGCAATTCAAAAGCATTTAGCACTCACCGAGGTAAAATTCACTATGTTGTGCTTCTTACCCAAAATTATAAGGCATATAAGAGAAGGAAAATAGAATGCATAATGAAACAAAAATCAGTCAAAATTGACCCACAGCTGACATATATGTTCAGAAGTTAAGTAGAGAGACATAGAAGATATAAAACAAATAACAAATGAAACTAAAATGTGAGACCAAAAAAAATGGACCAAATAAGATTAAAGGCACATTTATTATGGCAGGTAAAAAGATTGGTAAAGACACAGCAATAGACACTATAAAAAAGTATAAAACAAAAAAGCAAAAGAGCAGAGCATCAGTGAGCTATGGGACAACTTCAACTGAAAAAGTACACAAACACAATTGGAGTCTCAGAAGGTAAGAGGGAAGAAAAGAATGTTTGAAGGAATAATGCCAATAAAATTACCAAATTTTATGGAAACTATGAATCCACAGATCTAAGAAGCTAAGTGAACCCCAAGTACAAGAAATAAAGAAGATTACATCAAGGAACATCAAACCAAATTGCTCAAAACCCAAGACAGAAAATTTTAAAAGCTGAGAAAAGAAGAAGGCTTGTTAAATACAATGAAACAAAGATAAAAATAAAAGCCCAATAGGCTGCCCTATGCATCAAGCTGCCCTGAGATATGACCCTGCTCACCAGTGGTGGTGTGCCAGTCCTAGGTTTCCCCAGGTCCTGCAGACAGCCACCCTGGCCCCTGGCACTACCCACGAGCAAGCCAGCACCAGCTCCAGGACCACTGGGGCCAAACAGACAGTCATGCCAGGACTGAGCTCTGCTCAACAGTGGGCCAGCAACAACCACATGACACAGGGCCTGGCAGCCAACTGGACTGGAAGCCAGCCTGGCCACCAGTATGCCCGGAGTAGGTGGTTTTATAATAAGAGAAGGACCCACACAGTACACATATGGGTCATGTGTAGGATATGTAGCTCTGGTGAATGGAATGGAGTATGCTGATTGACACCACAGGCTATCTGCTATGTAATTCCATTTTTTTAAGATGAGCAAACATAACTGACCTACTTGACAAATAAAAATAGATACAGAGAACTGGGCAAAATGAGGAGACAAAGGAATATGCTCCAAACCAAAGAACAAGATAAAACTCAGAAGAACTAAACACAGTAGAGGAGAACAATCTATCCAACAAAGAATTCAAGGTAATGATCATAAAAATGCTCAATGAACATGGGAGAATAATGGATGAACATGGAAAGACGTCTAACAAAGAGTTACAAAATATAAAGAAGAACCAAATGGAACTGAAGAATACAATAACTGGAAAAATAAACTAGAAGGAATCAAGAGTACATCACATGATACAAAGAAACAGATAAGTGAACTGAAAGATAGAATAATGGAAACCACCTAAGCTGAACAGAAAAAAAGGAATTTAAGAAATGAGGATAACTTTTTGGAACAATACCAAGAGTAATAATATATGCATTATATGGGTCCTGGAATGAGAAGAGAGAAAGGCACAGAGAATTTATTTGAAAAAATAATAGTTGAGAATGTCCCCTCCCTGGAAATGTAAATGGACACCCAGGACAAGAAAGCAACAGAGTCCAAAACAAGGTGAACCAAGAGAGACTTTCACCAAGCCTCACAATAACTAAAATGGCAAAATTATAGATGGAGAATCTTAAACATGGCAAGAGAAAAGCAACCAGTTATATACAAGGAAATTCTTGTATATACATAAGACTTTCAGTTGACTTTTCAGCAGACCCTGCAAACCAGGAGTGCCACAATATATTTAAAGTGATGAAAGGACAAAAAATACAACCAAGACTACTATACCCAGCAAGGCTATCTTCAGATCTGAACTGGAGAGAATGTTTTACATAGAAGCAAGGACTAAGAGAGTTTAGTACCACTAGACCAACAGCTCTCCAAGAAATGCTAAAGGGATTTCTCTAAGTAGAAAAGATAAGACCCAAACTAGAAATATAATAATCACAGAAGGTAAAATCTCACCAGTAAAGGAAAATGTAAAGATCAATCACTTATAAAAGTACAAGGAAGGTTAAAAGACAAAAGTGGTAAAATACACACATAAACTAAGAAATACACACAAAACACATGCAAAATATGATGCTTAAAAACATTAAAGGTAAGAGCAGTAAAAATGCAGGGTTTTTAGATAAGTTCAAACTTAAGAGATAATCAACTGACAACAATCATATATATTGTGAAACAAAAATATCATGGCAAGAAAGCAAAAATGTGTAATAAATGACACACACATACACAAAGGAGAGACAGAGATAGAGAAAGGAATCCAAATATAACACTAATTATAGTCATCAAATCACAAGGGAAGACAGCAAAAGATGAAGATAAAAGGACAAAAACAACCAGAAAAAAATTGGCAAGATAGCAGTGAGCACCTACTGATAATTATTTAAAATGTAAATGTTGCAATCAAAAGACATAGCAAGGGGCTGAATGACTAAAAAACAAGATCCATCTATATGCTGACTCTAAGAGACTCACTTCAGATGTAAACACTGACAAAAACTTAATGTGAAGGGATAAAAAAAGTATTTTATCCAGTTGGTAACAAAAGAAAGCTGGAAATTCCAGAAAGAAGGCAGAGGAGTAGGTGGATGTGGAGTACATCTTTCTCCACAGATGCATCAAGAATATACCTTCAGATGCAGAAGATCTCACACAACACCAGCTGAGAGCAGGCAGGATCCCCTGACCACTAGAAAGGAATACACAAATTCACACAAATATCAGAAGGATGAAGGAAGGAAGGGAAAAAGAGGAGAGTGAGCAGGACTGGACCTGCACCTGGAGGGTGAGGGAATTGAAGCAGGGGTCAGATCCCCACATCAGAGCAATTGTTTGGGACAGAGGAGAAGCATTTGAGGCTGTTGGAGAGTGGAAGCAGCTGATCTGTGACAGTCTGAATGGAGTGAGAACCACACAGACAATCCTTGCTGCAGCCCTATGTACCCTGGGCAGGGACCCAAGTCCCCTGGAACACATGGTAGTGGGGAACTGGGGTGTAGGGATTGGAAACCAATCCCAGGGCAAGGGCTGCTGTGATTGTGGTGAAAAGGCCTGAGGGGAAGTAAGGAGGAGATTGTAGTGGGGAATGCCTTTGGAGGAAAGCTGGGCAGCCATGGAGGCAAAGTGATACTGCTGAGTAATGTGCAGACAGTGGAGCCATCAATGTAGCCTCTCTCCCCTCACATGCCAGTGCTGGCAGCTGACTAACAAAGACCCCAGAGATGGTGGCCCTTTAAGTGCTTGACAAGCTGAGCAATAAATATCCCAACCTGGGAGACCCTTGAGAGCCTGCTGCACAAGCAACAGAGAAGGACCAACCAGGGAGGCCCTTGGAATGTCAGCTGCCAGAGGCTAGAAAAAGACTCTAATATTGCCACAGCTGTAGAACCTCAGGCTGCCAGCGTTCCTGCATACTTGGTGCCAACAGGGTCCCTGTGATCCAAGTGCTGCACCACCTCCACATCTGGTCCTCATTGGGCAAGTAAGTCCTGCAGGTCAGCCTCAGGAACAAGCTCTTGTGGATGACTCACATGCAGAGGTAGAGATAAAACCACATTGAACTCCGGGGGCAGTGGGGCTAAGGAAGAGGATCAAAAACCTTCCCACCAGCTGTACAAGCTACAGACGAAATCCACACAATCAACTAGGACAATGTGAGTTCCCACAAAAGAAAACCATTAGCTCTGGCAGCTGTGGATACTGGAGGCAATAACACAAGTGGTAGGTCCAGATTAGAGTCTGAGCTGCCCCCACAGCAGGCCTAAAGACCAGCCCATTATTAGAGGACACTCTCGGGATGAGGAGGTGAACTGTGATGCACAGTGAGGGAAAGGACTGTCAGCTGTGAAAAATATTTATTATTATTTTTATATTTTGATTTGTTCCATAGTTGGTTCTGGATTTTTGTTCTTTTTTCTTCTCTTTTGCTGTGGCTATTGACTTTATTTTTACTATTAATCCTATTCAAGCTTTTTAAAACATTTTTTAATCACACATTTTATTTCCTTTATATACTTCTACGGCTATGTGGCTTTCTGCACTTCTATGGACTTTATTCTTCTAAACTTTTTTGTTCTTGTTGTTTTTGTTTGCTTTTCTTACTGTTCTTGATGTAGTTATATATATATATATATATATATATATATATATATATATACACTTCTATTTAACACAGCTTTTCTACTGTTTTCTTTTCTTCCTTTTCATTCTTTATTTCACCACATTTGTTAATTTGTTTTGTTTACTTTATTCCCCAGTTGGCACTCTGCTTTGGTTTTGTTTTCTGGTTTGCATTTTAGTTTTATTTTTAATTGATCAACAACATTTTTGGTTTCCTTTGCTCAGCAGGTCACTCTCTTGTACTTTCTTTTCTTTGGATTGTTTTGGTTTGGTTTGTGTGTGTACGTGTGTGTGTGTGTGTGTGTTTGGTTCCCTGGCCAGAGATCAAGTTTGAGCCTTTGGAGGGAGTGCTGTCCACTATGCTAGACAGCCAGAGAACTCCTGACCCAAGGGAGTATTAATAAGTGAGAACTCCTATGAAGGCCTCCACCTGATAAGACTTGGTATCACCCAAATGCTGGAAGCACACAGAGCAGGATACCACATGCAAATAAGGAAGACAAAAACACAAACTCTATCATCAGCAGACAGGCTTCCCATAAGAACCCCAAAACATAGCCCCTCACTCAGCCCTGCACATGAGAAGGGAAAAAAAAAAATATCTCCTCCCACCAGAATGCAAGCACAAGTCCGTCCCAACACAAAACCTACCCAAACTACTGGACCAACCTCACCCACTGAAGGCAGAGACCCAGAAGAAAAAGGAATATGACCCTAAAACTTGAGAAAAGGAGAACTCAGACAATGTTAGAAATAAAATGAAAAGACAGAGAAAATTGAAGGAACACGGTAAAAACTCACAAGACCAAATAAACAAAGAGAAAACAGGCAAACTACCTGAAAAACAATCCAGAGGGATGATAGTAAAGATGTTCCAAAACTCTGAAAACAGAATGGAGAAAATGCAAAAAATAATTAACACACTTAAACAAGGACCTAGAAGAAATAAAGAATAAACAAACAGAGAGGGACTATAAAATTATAGAAATCAAAACTACTCTAGAAGGATCAACAGCAGAATAACTGAGACATAAGAATGGATAAGTGAGCTGGAAGACAGAATTGTGGAAGTAACTCTGCTGAACAGAAGAATAAAGGTAAAAGAATGATAGAATGAAAAGAACTGAGGATAGTTTCAGAGACCTCTGGGACAATATTAAATGGACCAACATTCGAATTATAGAAGTCCCAGAAGAAGAAGAGAAAAAGAAAGAATCAAAAAAAAATTTTCTGGAGATTATAGTCAAAAACTTCCCTAACATAAGAAAGGAAATAGTCACTCAAATCCAGGAAGTACACAGAGTCTCATACAGGATAAACACAAGAAAAAACATGTTGAGACACATACTAATCAAACTAACAAAGACTAAACACAAAGAAATAATATTAAAGGCAGGAAGGGAAAAGCAACAAACAACATGCAAGGGAAACCCCATAAGATTAACAGCTGATCTTTCAGCAGAAACTCTGGAGACCAGCAGAAAATGGCAGGATATATTTAAAGTGAAAGTGAAAGTCACTCAGTCCTGTCCGACTCTTTGTGACCCCATGGACTATACAGTCCATGGAATTCTCCAGGCCAGAATATGGAGTGGGTAGCCATTCCCTTCTCCAGGGGATCTTCCCAATCCATAGATCTAAACCAGGTCTCCTGCATTGCAGGTGTTTTCTTTACCAGCTGAGCCATGAGGGAAGCCCCTCATGGGGCTTAAAGTACTGAAAGGGAAAAATCAACAAGCAAGATTATCCAGCAAATATCTAATTAAAAATTCATGGAAACACCAAAAGTTTTACAGACAAATAAGGGTTAAGAGAAATTAGCACCACCAATCAGCTTTACAAGAAATGTGAAAGGGACTTCTATAGGCAGGAAACACAGAAGAAGGAAAAGATATGCAAAAACAAAACAAAGTCAATTAAGGAAAATCCAAGAGAAACATACGTATCAGTAATTACTTTAAACATAAGTGGATTAAAGGCTCAAACCAAAAGACACAGACTAGCTGAATGGGACCAAAAGACACAGACTGGCTGAATGGATACAAAAACAAGACCCATATATATGCTGCTGTCTACAAGAGACCCATTTCAGACCTAGAGACACATACAGACTGAAAGTGAGAGGGATGGAAAAAGATATTCCATGCAAATGGAAATAAAAGAAAGAAGTGGCAATTCTCATATCAGACAAAATAGACTTTAAAATAAAGAATATTATAAGAGATAAGAAAGACACTACACAATGACCAAGATTCAATCCAAGAAGATGTAACAACTGCAAATATTTATGCACCCAACACAGGAGCATACACACCTCAACACAAGAAAACACTAATAGACTTAAAAGGGAAGACTGACAGTAACACAATAATAGCCTGGTATTATAGTGGGACTTTAACAAGCCACTTAAACCATTTGACAGATCATCAAAACAGAAAAGTAACAAAGGAACACAAGCTTTAAATGACACATTAGACTAGATGGACTTACTGATTTCTTTAGGACATTCCATTCAAACAAAAAGAATATACTCTCTTTTCAAGTAAACCTGGAACATTCTCCAGGATAGATCACATCTTGCATCACATATCAAGCATCAGCAAATTTAAGAAAATTGAAATTATATCAAGCATCTTTTCAGACCACAATGCTATGAGACAAAATAGTACAGGAAAAAAAAAAAAAACACTGTAAGAAAAAGGACATAAGAGGTTAAGCAATATGTTTCTAAACAGTGAACAGGCTACTGAATAAATTTAAAAAGGGAAATCACAAACTTCCTAGAAACAAATTACAATGAAAACATGATGACTCAAAATCTATCAATTCAGTTCAGTTTAGTCAGTCAGTCCTGTCTGACTCTTTGTGACCCCATGGACTGCAGTACACCAGGCCTCCCTATCCATCATAAACTCCAGGAGTTTACTCAAACTCATGTCCATTGAGTTGGTGATGTCATCCAACCATCTCATTCTCTGTCGTCCCCTTCTCCTCCTGCCTTCAATCTTTCCCAGCATCAGGGTCTTTTCAAAGGAGTCAGTTCTTCACATCAAGTGGCCAAAGTATTGGAGTTTCAGCTTCAGCATCAGCTCTTCCAATGAATATTCAGGACTGATTTCCTTTAGGATGGACTGGCTGGATCTCCTTGAAGTCCAAGGGACTCTCAAGAGTCTTCTCCAACACCACAGTTCAAAAGCATCAATTTTTCAGCACTCAGCTTTCTTTATAATCCAACTCTCACATCCGTACATGACTACTGGAAAAACCAAAGCTTTGACTACATGGGTGTTCATTGGCAAAGTAATGTCTCTGCTATGCTCTCTAGGCTGGTCATAAATTTTCTTCCAATAAGCAAGTGTCCTTTACTTTTATGGTCGTAGTTACGATCTGGAGTGATTTTGCCCCCCCCCAATAAAGTCTGTCACTGATCCCATTGTTTCCCCATCTATTTGCCATGAAGTGATGGAACGTAATGCCATGATTTTAGTTTTCTGAACGTTGACTTAAAAAAGATAACTTTTTCACTCTCCTCTTTCACTCTTTCTTTTCTCCTCTTTTTTTTTCTCTTTTCTCCTTTTTTTTTTTTTTCACTCTTCTTTTCTCGTCTTTCAACAGACTCTTTAGTTGTTCACTTTCTGCCATAAGGGTGGTGTTATCTGCATATCTGAGGTTACTGATATTTCTCCTGGTAATCTTGATTCCAGCGTGTGCTTCATCCAGTCCAATATTTCTCATGATGTACTCTGCAAGTAAGTTAAGTAAGTAGAGTGACAATAAACAGCCTTGACGTACTCCTTTTCCCAATTTGGAACCAGTCTGTTGTTCCACATCCAATTCTAAGTGTTGCTTCCTGACCTGCATACAGATTTCTCAAGATGTAGGTCAGGTGGTCTGGTATTCCCATCTCTTTCAGAATTTTCCAGTTTTCAGTGATCCACACAGTCAAAGGCTTTGGCATAATCAATAAAGCAGAAGTAGATATTTTTCTGGAACTCTCTTGCTTTTTCGATGATCCAGTAGATGTTGGCAATTTGATCTCTGGTTCCTCTGTCTTTTCTAAATCCAGCTTGAACATCTGGAAGTTCATGGTTCACGTACTGTTGAAGCCTGGCTTGGAGAATTTTGAGCATTACTTTGCTAGCGTGTGCTGCTGCTGCTGCTAAGTCGTGTCAGCCGTATCTGACTCTGTGCGACTCCATAGACAGCAGCCCACCAGGCTCCGCCGTCCCTGGGATTCTTCAGGCAAGAACACTGGAGTGGGTTGCCATTTCCTTCTCCAATGCATGAAAGTGAAAAGTGAAAGTGAAGTCGCTCAGTCATGTCCAACTCTGTTACCCCATGGACTGCAGCCTACCAGGGTCCTCTGTCCATGGGATTTTCCAGGAAGAGTATTGAAGTGGGTTGCCATTGCCTTCTCCTGCTAGCGTGTGAGATGAGTGCAATTGTGCAGTAGTTTGAGCACTCTTTGGCCTTCCTTTCTTTGGGACTGGAATGAAAACTGACCATTTCCAGTCCTGTGGCCACTGACGAGTTTCCCAGATTTGCTGGCATATTGAGTGCAGCACTTTCACAGCATCATCTTTTAGGATTTGAAATAGTTCAATGGGAATTCCATCATCTCCACTAGCTTTGTTTGTAGTGATGCTGCTCACTTGACTTCATTTTCCTGGATGTCTGGCTCTAGATGAGTGATCCTACCATCGTGATTATCTGGGTCATGATCATCTTTTTAGTATAGTTCTTCTGTGTATTCCTGCCACCTCTTCTTAATATCTTCTGCTTCTGTTAGGTTGATACCATTTCTGTCCTTTATTGTGCCCATTTTTGCATGAAATGTTCCCTTGGTATCTCTAATTTTCTTGAAGAGATCTCTAGTCTTTCCCATTCTATTGTTTTTCTCTATTTCTTTGCATTGATTGCTGAGGAAGGCCTTCTTATCTCTCCTTGCTATTCTTTGGAACTCTGCATTCAAATGGGTGTATTTTTCCTTTTCTCCTTTGCCTTTTGCTTCTCTTATTTTCACAGCTATTTGTAAGGCCTCCTCAGACAACCATTTTGTCTTCTTGCATTTCTTTTTCTTGGGGATGGTCTTGATTTCTGCCTCCTGTTACCATGTCATGAACCTCCTATCCATATTTCTTCAGGCACTCTGTATCAGATCTAATCCCTTGAATCTATTTGTCACTTACACTGTATAATTGTAATGGATCTGATTTAGGTCATACCAGAATGGTCTAGTGGTTATCCCTACTTTCTTCAATTTAAGTCTGAATTTGGCAGTAAGGACCCAGGAGTCAAAATCAAAAGCAACTGCTTCTTAGAATAAAATGACAAACCATTAGCTAGACTCCTCAAATAAAAGGGGAGAACAATGAAGTTAACAAAATTAGAGACAAAAAAGAGGTTACAGGAGACAACACAGTCATACAAATGATTACAAGACATTATTACAAGAAAATATATGCCAATAAAATGGACAACCTGGAAGAAATGAAAAGATTCTTAGAAAAGTTCAACTTTCCAAGACTGAACCAGGAAGAAATAGAAATTATGAACAACCCAATCACAAGCACTGAAATTGAAACTGTGATAAAAAATCTTCCCCAAAACAAAAGCCCAGGGCCAGATGGCTTCACAGGTGAATTCTATCAAACATTAAAGAAGCACTATCACCTACTGTTCTGAAACCCTTCCAAAAACTTTCAGAGGAAGGCACACTTCCAAACTCATTCTATAAGGCCACCATCACCCTGATATCAAAATCAGACAAAGACATCATAAAAAATAAAATTATAGGCCAATATCACTGATGAACATAGATGCAAAAATCCTCAACAAAATTCTAGCAAACAGAATTCAACAACACATTAAAAAGATCATACACCATGATCAAGTCAGGTTTATCACAGGGATTCAAGGATTCTTCAAACACAAATCAATCAATTTGATACATCATATTAACAAACTGAAAGATAAAAGCCATAGTACTATCCCAATAGACACAGAAAAAGTTTTCAAGAAATTTCAGCACTCATTTATGATTAAAATCTCTTCAAAAATGGGCATATAAGGAACCTACCTCAACATAATAAAGGTTATATATGATAAACCCACAGCAAACATTATTCTCAATGGTGAAAAACTGAAACCATTTCCTCTAACATCAGGGAAAAGAAAAGGGTGCCCCTCTCTCCACTATTAATAACAAAGTTTTAGAAGTCCTACTAAGGCAATCAGAGAAGAATATGAAATAAAAGGAATCCAGATTGGAAAAGAAGATATAGAACTCTCCCTGTTTGCAGATGACATGAATACTGTACATAGAAAACCCTAAAGGTACTACCAGAAGATTACTAGAACTAATCAGTAAATTCAGTAAAGCCACAGGATACAAAAGCAATATATAGAAATCACTTGCATTCCTATACACAAACAATGAAAAGCCAGAAAGAGAAATTAAGGAATCAATTCCATTTACCATACCAACAAAACAATAAAATACCTAGTAATAAACCTACCTAAGGAGGCAAAAGAGCTGTACTCAGAAAACTACAAGACACTGATGAAAGAAATCAAAGATGACATAAACAGATGGAGAGATATTCCATGTTTCTGGTTGGGAAGAATAAATGTTGTGGAAATGACAATATTACCCAATGCAATCTACAGATTCAATGCAATCCCTATCAAACTACCAACAGCACTTTTCACAGAACTAGATGAAAATATTTCACAATTTGTATGGAAACACAAAGACCCTGAATAGCCAAAGGAATCTTGAGAAAGAAGAATGGAGCTGGAGGAATCAACTTTCCTGATTTCAGACTATACTACAAAGTTACAGTCATCAAGACAGTATGGTACTGCACAAAAACAGAAATATAGACCAGTGGAACAAGATAGAACGCCAGGAGATAAACCCATGCACCTATAGACAACTTATCTTTGACAAGGAAGGCAAGACTATACAGTGGATAAGGTAAGATCTCTTCAATACATGTTGCTGGGTAAACTGGACAGCCATGTGTAAAAGAATGATATCAGAACACTTCCTAATAAGATACACAAAGACAATGTCAAAATGGATTAAAGACCTAAATGTAAGACCAGCCTATTAGAAACTCTTAAAGAAGGACATTCTTTAAGGTAGAATATTCTGTGACATAAATCATAGCAAGATCTTCTATGATCTACCTCCTAGAGTAATGAAAATGACAACAAGAATAAACAAGTGGAACTGAATTAACCTTAAAAGCTCCAGCACAGCAAAAGAAATTAAACAAAGTGAAAAAAAAAACCCTCAAAATAGGAGAAAATAACTGCAAATGAAACAACTGACAGGATTAGTTTTCAAAATATACAAGCAGCTCATAAAATTCAATACCAGAAAAACAAAAAATCAATTAAAAAATGGGCAGAAGACCTAAACAGACATTTTTCCAAAGAAGACATACAGATGGCTAATAAACACATGAAAAAATGCTCAACATCACTCATTATTAGAGAAATGCAAATCAAAACTACAATGAGGTATCACCTCACACTGGTCAAAATGGCCATCATCAAAAAATCTACAAACAATAAATGCTGGAGAGAGTGTGGAGAAAAGAGAACCCTCTTGCATTGTTGGTGGGAATGTAAACTGATACAGCTGCTATGAAATGACAGTATGGAGATTCCTTAAAAAACTAGGAATAAAACTACCACCTGACCCAACAATCCCACTACTGGGCATATACCCTGAGAAAATCATAATTGAAAAAGACACATGTACCCCAATGTTCATTGCAACACTATTTACAATAGCTAGGTCATGGAAGCAACCTAGATGTCCATCAACAGATGAACCCATAAAGAAGTTGTATCATATATATACAGAGAAATACTACTCAGCCATAAAAAGGAATGCATTTGAGTCAGCTTTAATGAGGTAGATAAACCTAGAGCCTATTATACAAAGTTAAGTAAGTCAGAAAGAGGAAAATTTTGTATACTAATACATATATATGGAATTTAGAAAGATGGTACTGATGAACCTATTTGCAAAGCAGCAATGGAGATGCAGATATATAGAACAGATTTGTTGACACAGAGCAGGGAAGGAGAGGGTGGGACAAATGGAGAGAGTAGCAGGGAAACATATACATTATCATATGTAAAATAAATAGCCAGTGGGAATTTGCTGTATGACTCCGGGAGCTCAAACTGGCATGCTGTGATAACCTAGAGGGGTGAGATGGAGATTCAAGAGAAAGAGGACATATGTATATCTATGGCTGATTCATGTTGATTTATGGCAGAAACCAACACAATATTGTAAAGCAATTATTTTCAATTAAAAATAATTAAAATGTCAAAAAAAGTACCTAAGTTCTAATAAGTGCAAAAACTGTACTATTGATTAATCTTTTGAAAATGAATTTAGAAATGTAACCTAACTAGTGCCATTAGCCTATGAGGGCCTTGAAAATGTAAAAAGTCTTTAAGAACAGGCTAGAGTCCATGGGGTCACAAAGAGTTGGACACAACTTAAATGACTTAGCATACACACACAAGAAAACAACTATTAAAAAAAAAAAAACCATGTGGAGTCTAAACCACATGCACTAAACAACCAAGAGATCATCGAGGGAATAAAAAAATAACTAGAGACAAAGGAAAACAAAAACACAATCAACAATTCATAATCTATGGGCTATAAGGAAAGCAGTTAGTAAAGGGAAGTGTATAGTGATCCATGTGTAGAAAAGCAAGCAATAAAAATGGCCAACAATCTACCCTTACATTTAGAAGGATTAGAAAAGGAAGAAATGAATAAATTCTTAGAAAGGTACAACCTTCTGAGACTGAACCAGGAAAAAATAGAAAATATGAAGAGATCAATTACATGTGTAGGATCTGTTATTTAAAAACTCCCAACAAAATAGCAGTGATATTTTTCAAAGAACTAGAACAAATGATGGCAACAGGGCTGTAGCTCAGTGGTAGAGCACATGCTTTGCATGTATGAGGTCCTGGGTTCAATTCCCAGCATCTCCATTTAGGAGTTCTCCCTTATTGGGGGCCACTGGAAGAGACATTTAAAAACTCCCAACAAAATGCCCATGGTATTTTTCAAACAACTAGAACAAATGATGCTACTAAAATTTATATGGAACATAAAAGACCCAGAATTGCCAAAGCAATCCTGAGGGAAAAGAACAAAGCAGGAGGCATAACCCTCTCAGACTTCAGACAATACTACAAAGCTACAGTAATCAAAACATTGTGGTACTGGCACAAAAACAGACATACATATCAGTAGGACAGAACAGAAAGCACAGAAACAAATCCATACACCTATGGGAATTAATCTTTGACAGAAGAGTTAAGAATATACAATGGGGCAAAGACAGTCTCCACAGCAAGTGATGTTGGGAAAGCTGGACAGTCACACATAAATCAATGAAGTTAGAACATACCCTCACACCATACACATACATAAACTCAAAATGGCTTAAAGAATAAATGAACGACAAGACACCATAAAACTACTGAATGAGAACATAGGCAAAACATTCTATGACATAAATTGTACCAGTGTTTTCATAGGTCGGTCTCTCAAGGAAACAAAAATAAAAGCAAAATTACATGCATGTGACCTAATCAAACTTATAACCTTTTACATAGCAAAGGAAACCATAAAAAACAAAGACAACCTACAGACTGGAAGAAAATATTTGCAGATGATGTGGCCAAAAAGGCTTTAACTTCTAAAACATACAAACAGCTCCTACAATTTAGTAACAAAACAAATAACTCAAATGGAAAATGGGAAGAACACCTAAATAGAGTAGTCCACAACATTTTTGGCACCAGGGATCAATTTCATATAAGACGATTTTTCTACAGACCAGGGGTGGGAAGGATGGTTTGAGGATGATTCAAGTGCATTACATTTATTGTGCTTTATTTCTAATCTAATGCTGCTGCTGATCTGACAGGAGGTACCAGTCCGAGGTCTGGAGGTTGGGCACTCCTGCCTAAATAGAAATTTTTCCGAAGAAGACATGAAGATGGCCAACAGGCACATAAAAAGATACTCATCATCACTCATTATTAGATAAACACAAATCAAAACTAGAATAAGGTATTACCTCAAATAAGTCAGGATTAAAAAGTCTAAAAATAAATCCTAGAGAGGGTGTGGAAAAAAAAGAACCCTTATGCTGCTAATGAGAATACAAATTTGTGTAGCCATGATGGAAAATAGTACAAAGGTACTCAAAAAACTAAAAATAGGGGCACCATATGATTCAGCAATCCTGGGCACATACCCAAACAAAAGTATAACTCAAAAAGATACATTCACTTCTATGTTCATAATAGCACTATTTAAAATATCCAAGACAGGGAAGCAACCTAAGTGGCCATCAATAGATGAATGGCTAAAGAAGTAGTGGTACATATACACAACACAATATTACTCAGTCATAAAAAGAATGAAATATGCCATCTGCAGCAACATGGATGGACCTAGAGATTATCATGCTGAGTGAAAGTAAAGAGAAAGACAAATACCACATGATATCACTTATATGTGGAACCTAAAATAACAAAAGAAATTAACATATCCACGAAAAATTTGTGACTCACAAATACAGAGACTTCTGGTTTCCAAAGTAGGTGGGGCAGGGGAGGGAAGGATTGGGAGTTTGGAATTAACAAATGCAAACTACTGTAAATAGAATGGAAAAATAAGGTTCTACTACATAGCACAGGGAACTTCCTAGGGACTTCCCTGGTGGCCCAATGGTTGAGAATCTGCCTGCCAATGCATGGGACATGGGTTCAATCTTTGGGAAGATTCCACACGCCACAGAGCAACTTCATCTATGTGCCACACCTACTGAGCCTACACACTCTAAAGCCGTGTGCTCTGCAGCAAGAAAAGCCACTGCAAAGAGAAGCCCATGCACCACAACTGGAGAGTAGTCCCCACTCACTGCAACTAGAGAAAGTCTGCATGCAACAATGAAGACCCACCAGAGCCATAAATAAATATTTTTAAAAATCCTAAAGAGGCTACCAGGAAACAACTAGACCTCATCAATGAATTTGGTAAACCTGTATCATATAAAATGAATGTAAAGAAATCTCTTGCATTCCTATAAAACAACAACAGAATATCAGAAAGAGAAATCAAGGGAATAATCTCATTGGCCATCACATGAAAAATAATAAAATATGTAGGAGTAAACCTACTTAAGGAGGCAAAAACCTGTACTCCAATAACTATAAGAAACTGATGAAAGAAATGGAAGATGACACAAACAGATGGAAGGATATACAATGTTCTTAGAATGAATCAATACTGTGAAAACGACTATACTACCCAAGGCAATCTATAGATTCAATGCAATCCCTATCAAATTACCAATGGCATTTTTCACAGAACTAGGACAAAAAAATTTTAAATTTGTATGGAAACACAAAAGACCCCAAACAGCTCAAACCATCTTAATGGATCTGAAGCAATAACATGTCCTGATTTCAGGCTATACTACAATGCTATAATCTTCAAAACACTATGGTATGGGCACAAAAATGGACATATATTGGGTTTGCCAAAAAGTTCCTTGGAATTTTTCCGTAAGATGGTTCTAGTTGCACTTAGTTGTTTTTAACCTGACTTGAAACAATTTTATTAGATTATATTGCACAAGCTTTCATATTAGCAAGCATTAAAAAAATGGTGAATTTTTCTATAGCCATTTTAATATTGAAGAGAAGAAAAAGAAAAATTTTTGGCATATTAGGCTTTACTCTTTCAAGAATGGTAAAAATGCAACAGAAAAATTAAAAAAAAAAATTGGTGCAGTGTACAGAGATGGTAATGTGACTGAACACATCCAAAGTGGCATGTGAAGTTTCATGCTGGAGGTTTCTTGCTGGACGATGCTCCACAGTCAGGTAGACCAATTTAAGTTGATATCAAACTGAGACATTAATTGACAACAAGCAACATTAAACCACATGTGAGAGAGCCGACACACTCAAAATATCCAAATTAAATGTTGAAAATCATTTGCACCAACTTGGTTATATTAATTGCTTTGACGTTTGGGTTCCACATAGGTTAAATAAAAAAAAAAAAAAAAAAAAAAAACCCTTCTTGACCTTATTTCCACATGTGGTTCTCTACCAAAACATAATGAAAATGCTGCATTTTTAAAACAAATTGTGAAAGGTGATGAAAAGTGGATACTTTACAATAAAGTGTAACAGGAGACTGTGGGGCAAGTGAAATGACCCACCACCAACCATACCAAAGGCCCACTTTCATCCAAAGAAGGTGATGAAGGGAGTCCTCTATTATGAGTTCCTTCCAGAAAACCAAATAATTAATTCCAATAAGTACTGTTTCCAATGAGGCCAACTGAAAAGCACCTGTAATCAATCAACAGAAAACATATAATCTTCCATCAGGATAATGCAAAATGCATACTTCTTTGATGACCAGGAAAAACCCATTACAGTTTGGCTGGGAAGTTCTGATTCATATACCATATTCACCAGACATTGCACCTTCAGATTTCCATTTATTTTGATCTTTACAAAATTTTCTTAATGGAAAAAAAATTCAATTCCCTGGAAGACTGTAAAAGGCACCTGGAACAGTTCTTTGCTCAAAAAGATAAAAAGTTTTGGGAAGATGGAATTACAAAGTTGCCTGAAAAATGGCAGAAGGTAGTGGAACAAAACAGTGAATATGTTGTTCAATAAAGTTCTTGGTGAAAATGAAAAATGTGTCTTTTATTTTTACTTAAAAAATGAAGGAACTTTTTGGCCAACCCAATAATACATCAATGGAATAAGATAGAAAGCCCGGGAATAAACATGCATATCTATGGTTAATTAATCTATGACAAAGGAAGCAAGAATATAGAATGGAGAAAAGACAGTCTCTTTAATAAGTGGTGCTAGGAAAATGGGACAACTATATTCTTTTCATGTAAAAGAATAAAATTAGGACATTTTCAAACAATATGTATAAAAATAAACTCAAAATGGATGAAAGACCTAAAAATTCTTAGAGGAAAACAGGCAGAACACTCTTTGACATAAATCACAGCAATTCTTTTTTGATCCACCTCCTAGAGTAATGGAAATAAACACAAAAATAAACAAATGGGACCTAATGAAACTTAAAAGCTTTTGTACAGCAAAGGAAAACATAAACAAAACAAGAAGACAAACTATGGACTGAGAAGAAAATGTCTGCAAATGATGTGACTGACATGGGATTAATCTCTGAAATAAACAGCTCAATATCAAAAAAGCAAACAATGCAATCAATAAATGGGTGGAAGATCTATAGAGACATTTATCCAAAGGAGACAATCAGATATCCAACAGGCACATGAAAAGATGATCAATATTGCTAAGTGTCAGAGGAAATAAAAAACAAAACTATAATGAGGTATCACCTGACACCAGTCAGAATGGTCAACAAAAAGTCTATGAATAATAAATGCTGGAGAGGATATGGAGAAAAGGAAACCATCCTACATTGTTGCTGGGAATGTAAACTGATGCAGCCATAATGGAGAACAGTATGGAGGATTCTCAAAAACTAACAATTAGTATTGCCATATAATCCAGCAATCCCACTCCTGGGCATATATCAGGAGAAAATCATAATTTGAAAAGGTACATTCACCCCAATGTTCACTACAGCACTATTTAATGTAATGGCCAAGATATGGGAACAACCTAAATGTCCATTGACAGATGCATGGATATGGATGTTGTGAGACACACACACACGTGCACACACAGGCATATATACACATAATGAAATACTACTCAGCCATGGAAAATAATGAAATAATGCCATTTGCAGCAACACATATGGGATTAAAGATTACTACACTAAGTGAAGTAAATCAGACGGAGAAATAAAAATACCATGTTATATCATTTATGTGTGGAATCTAAAAAATACAAATAAATTTATATACAAAACAGACTCACAAACATAGAAAACAAACATGGCTACCAAAGGAGAAAGGTGGGGGGAGCGACCAACTGTGAGTTTGGGGGTAACATATATATACTACTAAATATATATGGTTTTTCCAGTAGTCATGTATGGATGTGAGAGTTGGACCATAAAGAAAGCTGAGCACTGAAGAATTGATGCTTTTGAACTGTGGTGTTGGAGAAGACTCTTGAGAGTCCCTTGGACTGCAAAGAGATCAAACCAGTCAATCCTAAAGGAAATCAGTCCTGAATATTCACTGGAAGGGACTGATGCTGAAGCTGAAGCTCCAATACTTTGGCCACCTGATGTGAAGAACTGACTCATTGGAAAAGACCCTGATGCTGGGAAGATTGAAGGCAGGAGGAGAAGGGGATGACAGAGGATGAGATGGTTGGATGGCATCACTGACTCGATGGACATGAGTTTGAGTAAACTCTGGGAGTTGGTGATGGACAGGGAAGCCTGGTGTGCTACAGTCCATGGGGTTGCAAAGAGTCAGACATGACTGTGTGACTGAACTGAACTGATATATAAAATATATAAATATAAGGACCAACTTTATAGCACAATAAATTATACTAAATATTTTGTAACAACCTATATGGGAAAATAATTTATAAAGAATAAATACATGTATATGTGTATGTAGAACTGAGTCCCCTCGCTGTTCACCTAAATCTAATATAAATTGTAAATCAACTGTACCTGAATTTAAAAAAGGAATAAAAAAACATACAAATTGCAAGAGGAGTAAAATTGTCATTACTTGCAGATGACATGATACTAAAATGGAGAAAACTTATAAAAGCTACCAGAACTAGCAAATGAGTTTATTAGTAAAGTCGCAGCATACAAGATTAATATACAGAAATCTGCAGCTTTTCTATACATTAATAATAATCATTTAGAAAGAGAAAGCAAGAAAATATTCTAATTTAAAATCACATTAAAAAGAATAAAATGTCTAGGAATAAACTTAACCAGGGAAGTGAAAGATCTATACTCTGAAAAGTATAAAACAATGATGTAGGAAACTGAAGAAGATAAAAGGAAAATGAAGATATCCTTTATCCTTAAGACTGAAAGAATTATTATTATTATAATTTCCATACTACCTAAAGTAATACCTATAGTTAATACAATTCCTATATTCCTGTCAAAATACCCATGACATTCCTCAGAGAACTAGAACAAATAACCCTAAAATTTGTATGGAACTGGAAAAGATCTCCAACTGCCAAAGCAATCTTGAGAAAAAATAACGAAGCTGGAGATATCATGCTCCAAGGTACGAAGTTACACTACAAAACTACAATAATCAAAACATTATGGTATTGGCACAACAGACATATAGATCAATGAAAAAGAATATAGCCCAGAAATAAACTGATGCACATATAGTCAATTACTCTCCAATAAAGAAGGCAAGACAATACAGTGGGAAGAAGATAATTTCTTCAATAAAACATGATGAGAAAACTAAATAATTACATGAAAAAGAATCAAACTGGACTACTTCCTCACAGCATATACAAAAATAAACTAAAAATGGATTATATAATTAAGACCTGAAACCATAAAATTTCGAGAAGAAAACATAAGCAGTAAACTCTTTGACATCAGACTTACCAATATTTTTTTAACATGTCTTCCTCAGGAAAGGGAAACAAAACCAAAAATAAACAACTTGGAGGACACCAAACTAAAGAAAAAGCTTTTTCATAGCAAAGGAAACTATCAAGCAATCAAAAAGTAAGCCTACTGAATGGAAGAAGATATTTGTAAATAATATGACTGCAAAGGAGTTAATATTGAAAATATACAAATAACTCATGTACTCAACATCAAAAAAATCCCAAACAACCTAATTAAGTAATGGACAGAGGACCTAAACAGACATTTTTCCAAAGACCTACAGATGGCCAGCAGATGAATGAAAAGATGCTCAACATCACTAATGATCAAGGAAATGAAAATCAAACCAACTGAGATACCACTCCACATCTATCAGAATGGCCATTAACAAAAAAGACAACAAACAACGTGTTGGCAGGAATGTGGAGAAGAGGGAATCCTCATGCAATGTTAGTGTGATTGTAAACTGGTATAGCCACAAAGGAAAACAGTATTAAGGTTCTTCAAAAAATTAAAAATAGAACTGCCACATGATCCAGCAATTTCATCTCTGTATTTCCCTGAGGAGAACAAAAACACTAATTCAAAAATGTATATACATTCCAATGTTCTTTGCAGCAACTTTTACAATAACCAACATATGGAAGCAACCTACATGTCCATCAATGACAAATGCATATAGATGTGTATCCCTAGAGGAGGGCATGACAACCAACTCCATACTCTACTCAGGAAAATTCCATGGACAATGGAGCCTGGAAGGCTACAGTCCATGAGGTTGCAAAGAGTCAGACCTGACTGAAGTGATTGAGTATGTAGATGTGTATGTGTGTATACATGTGTATATATACATACATTCGATGGAACATTAATATACCATTAAAAAACCTTTGCATTTGCAAAAATATTAGTGGATCTACAAGGTACTATGCTAAGTGGAATAAGTCAGAGAAAGACAAATACAACGTGATCTCACTTTTTTTATGATTTCACTTTTATGTGGACTCTAAAACACAAAATAAATGAACACATACAACAAAACATAAGTGGTATTACAGATACAAAGAACAAACAGGTATTTGTGAGAAAGGAGGTGAGTATGGTGAATAAATAGGTAAGGGAGATTAACAGGCACAAACTTCTAGTTGTGAAATAAGTCAGTCATGGGTATGAAATATACAGTGTGGGGAATATAGTCAATCTTTGGTTACATATTGTACCTAGACTCATCGTGCTGATGAGTTTGAAATGTATAGAAATATTGAATCACCATGTTGTGTAACAGGAACTAACACAGTGTTTGTAGGTCAATTATACTTCAAAAACAAACTCATAGAAAAAGAGATCAGATTTGTGATTACCAGAGGCAGGGTGTGGGGGAAATAGAATCAGATGTAGCAGCCAGAAGTAAAAACTTCCAGTTATAAGTAAGTACAAGAGATGCAATATTCAACATAAGTATAATTAAAATGCTGTATAGTATATATGAAAGTTGTTACAGTAAATTCTAAGAGTCCTCATTACAAGGAAAAATTGGTTTTCATTTGTGATTTTTGTATCTATATGAGATGATGAATATTCACTAAACTTACTATGACAATAATCATGATGTGCATAAGTCAAAATTATGATGTATACCTTAAATGTACACAGTACTGTATGTCAAGTATATCTGAAAAAATTGGAAATAAGAAAAAAGAAATGAAAATCTAGAATTTTATACTGAGTGAATGTATCTTTCAATAACAATGTGAAAAATTACCAGGGATTAAGAAGGTCATTTCATCAGTATGGAGATTCCTTAAAAAACTAGGAATAAAACCACCATATGACCCAGCAATCTCACTCCTAGGCATATACCCTGAGGAAACCAAAATTGAAAAAGACACATGTATCCCATTGTTCACTGTAGCACTATTTACAATAGCTAGAACATGGAAGCAACCTAGATGTCCATCAACAGATGAATGGATAAAGAAGTTGTGGTATAGATACACAATGGAATATTACTCAGCCATAAAAAGGAATGTGTTTGAGTCAGTTCTGATGAGGTGGATGAACCTAGAACCTATTATACAGAGTGAAGTAAGTCAGAAAGAGAAAGATAAATATCATATTCTAACACATATATACAGAATCTAGAAGAATGGTACTGAAGAACTTATTTACAGGGCAGCAATGGAGAAACAGACATAGAGAATAGACTTATGGACATGGGGAGAGGGGAGGAGAGGGTGAGATGTATGGAAAGAGTAACATGGAAACTTACATTACCATATGTAAAATGCATAGCCAACGGGAATTTCCTGTATGGCTCAGGAAACTCTGTATCAACCCAGAAGGGTGGGATGGGGAGGAAGGAGATGGGAGGGAGTTTCAAAAGGGAGGAAATATATGTATACTTATGGCTGATTCATGTTGAGGTTTGACAGAAAACAACAAAATTCTGTAAAGCAATTATCCATCAATTAAAAAAAAATAAGAAGGTCATTTCATAATGATAAAGAGGAATAGACACCTAATCTAGAGGTCAAATTTATAAACAATTTACATACCTAAAAATAGAGCTTCAAAATATATGAAGCAAAAACTGATAAATCTGCAAAGAGAAACAGATCAGTCCATAAATATGATTGAAATATGGAAGTAGACATCACAACAGCATCTATCGACATTAACAGATTAGTAAGGAGATTTTATGAAACACTTTATGACATTCTACTCAATAATGGAATATTACTCAGCAGTGGCCACAGGACTGGAAAAGGTCAGTTTTTGTTCCAATCCCAAAGAAAGGCAATGCCAAAGAATGCTCAAACTACAACACAACTGCACTCATCTCATACACTAGCAAAGTAATACTCAAAATTCTCCAGGCTATGCTTCAACAGTATGAAAACTGAGAACTACCAGATGCTCAAGATGGATTTAGAAAAGGCAGAGGAACCAGAAATCATATAGAAAACATCCATTGGATATAGAAAAAGCAAGGGAATTCCAGGAAAAAAAAAAACATCTACTTCTGCTTTATTGACTATGCCAAAGCCTTTGACTGTGTGGATCACAACAAACTGTGGAAAATTCTTCAAGAGATGGGAATACCAGACCACCTGACCTGCCTCCTGAGAAACTCTGTATGCAGGTCAAGAAGCAACAGTTAGAACCAGACATGAAACAACAGACTGGTTCCAAATTGGGAAAGGAGTATGTCAAGGCTGTATGTTGTCACCCTGTTTATTTAACTTACATGCAGAGTACATCATGAGAAATGCTGGATTGGATGAAGCACAAGCTGGAATCAAGATTTCTGGGAGAAATATCAATAACCTCAGATATGCAGAGGACACCACCCTTATGGAAGAAAGTGAAGAAGAACTAAAGAGCCTCTTGATGAAAGTGAAGAGGAGAGTGAAAATGGTGGCTTCAAACTCAACATTCAGAAAACTGAGATCATGGCATCTGGTCCCATCATTTCATGGCCAACAGATGGGAAAACAGTGGAAAAAGTAGCAAACTTTATTTCCTTGGGCTCCAAAATCACTGCAGATGGTGAATGCAGCCATGAAATTAAAAGACACTTGCTCCTTGGAAGAAAAGTTATGACCAACCTAGACAACATATTAAAAAGCAGAGACATTACTTTGCCAACAAAGTTCACCCAGTCAAAGTCATGGTTTTTTCAGTAGTCATGTATGGATATGAGAGTTAGACTATAAAGAAAGCTGAGCATCAAAGAGCTGATGCTCTTGAACTGTGGTGTTGGAGAAGATTCTTCAGAGTCCCTTGGACTGCAAGGAGATCCAACCAGTCCATCCTAAAGGAAATCAGTCCTGAATATTCATTGGAAGGACTGATGCTGAAGCTGAAACCCCAATACTTTGGCCATCTGATATGAAGAACTGACTCATTGGAAAAGACCCTGATTCTGGGAAAGATTGAAGGCAGGAGGAAAAGGGGACGACAGGATGAGATGGTTGAATGGCATCACTGACTCAATGGACATGAGTTTGAGTAACTCTGGGAGTTGGTGATGGATAGGGAAGCCTGGTGTGCTGCAGTCCATGGGTTGCAAAGAGTCAGACATGACTGAGCAACTGAACTGAACTGAACTCAATAATGAACAATTTCCTTGAAAGAAAAAGTATAACAATGCTCAATCAAGGAGGAAAAAATATTGCAAAGGTATTAAAGAAATTGTTTTTACAGTTAAAAATCTCCACTAAAAAAACCTCTAAGCCAAGCTGAATTCATTAGTGAAGTATAACTGTAAAATGTACAAAGAAAATTTCATTTAAAATGGAGTCTTGACTATAGGTCATGCTAGTTGGCTTGTCCCGAATTGCAATTTTCTGCCATTCCCAAAATAAACTCATTTCACTGGCAAAATTACTGGCTTTTCTTTATGGGGGCTTCCCTTGTGGCTCAGCTGGTGAAGAATCTGCTGGCAATGCGGGAGACCTGGATTCGATCCCTGGGTTGGGAAGATCCCCTGGAGAAGGGAAAAACTACCCACTCCAGTATTCTGGCCTGGAGAATTCCATGGATTCTGTAGTCCATGGGGTCGCAAAGAGCCAGACATGAAATCAATTGCAATTCTAAATAATTCTTCCAGAAAACTGAAGATGAGATAATGTTTTCTCACTCACATAATGAGGCCAGAAAGATATTACATGGATTCCCAGGTGGCACAGTGGTAAAGAATCTGCCTGCCAATACAAGAGATGCAAGAGATGTGGGTTTGATCCCTGGGTCAGGAAGATCCCCTGGAGTAGGAAATGGCAACCCACTCCAGTATTCTTGCCTGGAAAATTCCATGAACAGAGGAGCCTGGCAGGCTATAGTCCATGGGGTTGCAAAGAGTTGGACATGACTGAACACACACACACACACACACACACATCTCTCTCAATAGATAAAGAAAAATATTTGACAGAATCCACCAAATATCTCTAACAAAAATGTTCATCAAACTGAGGAGAGAATGGAACTTCCTCAACCTAATTGAAAGCATCTATGTAAAACAACAGCTAACGTCATACTTAAAACGTAAAAAAGTGAATGATTTCCATCAAGATCAGGAATAAATAAGACAGCCCATCTTCTTCACTTCTATAACACTACACTGTAAGTTTTAGCCATTGAAAATAAAACACATCCAAATGAAAAAGAAAGCAGTAAAACTATTCACGAATGACATGACTGTTTATGTTGAAAAAACGTTGAAATCTATAAACAACCTAGTAGAACAACTGATTTTATCAAAGTTGTAGTATACAAGATCAAAATAAAACACAACACTGTAAAGTAATTATCCTCCAATTAAAAATAAAAAAAAAACCAATTGTATTTCTACATACTAGCAGCAGAAAAATTGGAACATGAAATTTAAAATCAATGCTATTTACAGTAATATGAAAAATAGGAAATATAAAATATACAATAAAAGATTTGTACACTGCAAACTATATATATGGAATTTAGAAAGATGGTAACAATAACCCTATATGCAAAACAGAAAAAGAGACCCAGATGTATAGAACAGACTTGTGGACTCTGTGGGAGAAGGCGAGGGTGGGATGTTTCAAGAGAACAGCATCGAAACATGTATATTATCTAGGGTGAAACAGATCACCAGCCCAGGCTGGATGCATGAGACAAGTGCTCGGGCCTGGTGCACTGGGAAGACCCAGAGGGATCGGGTGGAGAGGGAGGTGGGAGGGGGGACCGGGATGGGGAATACATGTAAATCCATGGCTAATTCATTTCAATGTATGACAAAAACCACTGCAATGTTGTAAAGTAATTAGCCTCCAACTAATAAAAATAAATGAAAAAAAAAAAAAAACACTAACGAAATAAAAGAAGGCATAACTGGAAAGAGATACCATGTTCATGGATCAGAAGACTCAGTGTTGGTAAAGTGTCAGTTCTCCCTGAATTGATTTATACATCCAACCCCATCTCAATCAAAATCCTAAAAGTCTTTTTTGGTAGAAACTGAAAAGTTGACACTAAAATTCATAAAGAAAAGCAAAGGACCCAGTACAAAACAACTCTAAATAGGCTGAAAACAGCTGGATGACTAAGAGTATCTAACTTCAGAACTTAATTATAAAGAAACAGTAACAAAGGCAGTGTGGTAATGGAGTAATGACAGGCAAATAGGTTAATGGAACACAGTAGAAAGTATATAAATAGAATCACGCATATCTGGGCAGCTGATTTTTGGGCAAGATACAAATGTAATTCCATAGAAAATGGGTAGTATTTTCAACAAATGTTGCTGGAATAATTGGGTGTATGTATGAAAAAACTAGTTTTGAACCATATATTGCACCAAATACAAATATTAAATCAAAATAGATCATAGATTTAAATGTAAAACCTAAAAATATAAAACTTCTAAAAGAAAACACAGGGAAAAACCTTGAAATTTTAGGCAAGGCAAACATTTTTCAGTTATAACACCATAAACATGATATAGAGAAGGAAAAAAAAAATGTAACACTGTCTTTACCAACATTAGAAATGTCTTCCCTTCAGAAGACAATTTAGAGAATTAAATGACAATTTGTAGACACAGAGAAAAAGATTCTCAAGGCATAGCTCTGATAATGGACTTGCATCTAGAATATTCCCTGGTAGCTCAGACAGTAAAGTGTCTGCCTACAATGTCGAGACCCGGGTTCAATTCCTGGGTTGGGAAGATCCCCTGGAGAAGGAAATGACAACCCACTCCAGTATTCTTGCCTGGAAAATCCCATGGATGGAGAAGCCTGGCAGGCTACAGTCCATGGGGTTGCAAAAAGTCAGACATGAACTGAGCGACTTCACTTTCTTTCTTTTCTCAAAACTCAATAATAAGAAAAGGAACCAAGTAAAAAAAGAGATATAAAAGATTTCAATAGACAATTCAAATAATATAAATGGATGGCAAATAAGCACATTAAAAATGCTTAACATCAGTTACCAGGGAATTACAAATTAAAATAATATGAGATATTATTACACACATTTTAAAATAGCCAAAATTAAAAAGAATGATCATATCAATTGTTGGTATGGATACACTACTGTTGGGAATGTATCAATAAAATGGTACAGGAACTGAAAAACAGCTTGATGGTTTACTTGAAAGTTAAATATATGACACACTCATTCTAACCCTCAGTATTTTTACAAAATGAAAGGCATGAATCCATGTAAACACTTCCACATGGATATTCACTGCAGCTTTACTGGTAATATCACAAAACTGCCAACAACCCAAATATCCATCAACAGGTAAATGTACAGCAACCTGTCCTATATCCACACAATGGATATTATTCAGTGATGTAAACTAATAAACCACTGACACACTCCAACAACATGGATGAATGTCAAAATAATTATGAGAGAAAGAGACAAAAAAGACTACATACTGTAGGATTTCATTTACAAGCACTTCAAGAAAATTTAAACTAACCTGAAGTGTCAGACAGTAGGTTTTTGGCTGCCAGTGAATGAGGGGCAGAGGATTGAGAGTTCATATGTGGAGATACACGATAGGTTGTCTATCCATGTACTTGTTGCTGGACATTTGGGTTCCTGGTATAGATGAACTTATTTGCAAAGCAGAAATAGAGACACAGACATAGAAAACAAACCTATGGATACCAAGGGGGCAAGGGTCATGGAATCAACTGGGAGACTGAGATTAGCATATATACACTATTATGTATTAAACAGAAAACTAATGAGAACCTCCTCTTTAAGGATCACAGCCTTGTCATGGCAAAGGGGCTTGCAACTCAGTGAAGCTATGAGCCATGCCGTGCAGGGCCACCCAAGATGGATGGGTCATAGTGAAGAGTTCTGACAAAATGTGGTCCACTGGAGAAGGAAATGGCAACCCTCTCTGTCAGGAAGCATTTAACAGGAGGCTTTCTGTGTGCTGTTTTGGATCTGTCATGAATCCTCTGTTCCTTATTAATTCCTGAACATTCAGGGATTAAGAGGAGAGGCAAGCCTTTCCTGGGACTAAGGAATGCATGCACTGCGTTTGTTAGTTTCTCCATACGGTGATAAGTAACTATTTACGACCCTCTTCCTTTTTATGAACCATATGGTAAAAGTGATTGTTTACAACTCTCTCTCTTTGATATGGATCGCCTTATGTTTTGTAAGTCTGGAATTTTGATTTTTATCTTTGCTGAGAATAGCTACCTTGTAAGACAGTATATATACCCACACTATGTTGAATAAAACACCTTTGCTCCATCAGAGCTTGGGTCCCCATGTCTTTCTTTCTTCTCTCTCTCTCTCTTTCAGGCTAATTCCTTGGAGCACAGAAGCCCGCTGAGCTCACTTTCTTGCCTGGGCTTCTAAGACCCTCTCGAGAAGGCACACTGTGCCTTCACCCCCTCAAGAGGGCGCCTGGTGCCTACGTGAAGCAGTGCAAGCTCTTTGCAAAGAGCTTTATTGGCTCTCCATGTAAACCAGGGGATATCAGCCTCTTTCTCTCTCTTTTACTTTCTTATCGTCGACTCCAGACCACCAGGTTCCGGTCCATTAAAGGACCACCACCACTCTAATATTCTTGCTTGGAGAACCACATGGACAGTATGAAAAGGCAAAAAGATATGACCATTTATATCTACTACTGTGGGCAAGAATCCCTTAGAAGAAATGGAATAGCCCTCATAGTCAACAAGAGAGTCTTAAATGTAGTACTTGGGTGCAATCTCAAAAAACAACAGAATGATCTTGGTTCATTTCTGAGATAAACCATTCAACATCACAGTAATCCAAGTCTATGCCTCAACCACTGATGCCAAAGAAGCTGAAGTTGACCAGTTCTATGAAGACCTACAACACCTTCTAGAACTAACACCAAAAAATGATGTCCTTTTTCATCACAGGGGACTGGAATGTAAAAGTAGGAAGTCAAGAGATAGTCAAGGGCTTCTCTGGTGGCTCAGTGGTAAAGAATTCACCTGTCAGTTCAGGGGACAGGGGTTCTATTCCTGATCCAGGAAGATCTCACATGCCATGGAGCAACTAAACCCATGCATCACAATTACTGAGTTCCTGCTTTAGAGTCAGAGCCGCAACTACTGAAGTCCATACCCTGGAGCCTGTGCTCTGCAACAAGGGAAGCCACCACAATGAGAAGCCTGAGCATGGCAACTAGAGAATGGGCCTCACATGCTGCAACTACAGAAAAGCCTGCAGAGTAATGAAAACCCAGCACAGCCAATAAAAATAAATTTAAAAGAGAGAGATACCAGAATAAGAGGAAAGTTTGGCCATGGAATACAAAATGAAGCAAGGCAAAGGCTAACAGTTTTTTTTTTTTTAAGAGAACACACTGGTCATAGCAAACACCCTTTTCCAACAACAGAAGAGACAACTCTACACATGGACATCACAAAATGGTCAATACCAAAATCAGACTGATTATGTTGTTTACAGTCAAAGAAAGAGAAGCTCTATATAATCACTAAAAATAAAAACTGAAGCTGACTGTGACTCAGATCATGAGCTCCCTATTGCAGAATTCAAGCATAAATTGAAGTAAGTAGGGAAAACCACTAGGCCATTCAGTTATTGTTGTTGTTGAGTCACTCAGTCAGGTCTCTCTTTGCAACCCCATGGACCCCAGGCTTCCCTGTCCTTCACTATCTCCCAGAGTTTGCTCAAACTCATATCCATTGAATCGGTGATGATATGCAACCATCATATCCCTTTGTCGTCCTTCTCCTCCTGCCTTCAATCTTTCCCAGCATCAGGGTTTTTCCCAATGAGTCAGTTCTTTGTATCAGGTGGCCAAAGTATTGGAGCTTCAACTTCAGCATTAGTCCTTCCAATAAATATTCAGGGTTGATTTCCTTTAGGATTGACTGGTTTGATCTCCTTGCTGTCCAAGGGGTTCTCAAAAGTCTTCTCCAGCACCACAATTCAAAAGCATCAATTCTTTGGCACTCAGCCTTCTTTATGGTCCAATTCTAACATTCGTACATGATTACTGGAGAAGCCATAGCTTTGACTACACACACCTGTGTCAGCAGTGATAACTCTGCTTTTTAATATGCTGCCTAGGATTGTCATGGCTTTTCTTCCAAGGAGTAAGCATCTTTTCATTTCAAGGCTACAGTCACTGTCTGCAGTGATTTTGGAGCCCAAGAAAAGAAAGTTTTTTATTTTTATTTATTTTTTTTGTTTCCACTGTTTCCATTTTTCCCTCATCTATTAGCCATGAATTGATGGGACTGGATGCCATGATCTTAGTTTTTTGAATATTTAGTTTTAAGCTGGCTTTTTCACTCTCCTCTTTCACCTTCATCAAGAGGCTTTTTAGTTCCTCTTCATTTTCTGCCATTAGGGTGGTGTCATCTGCATATCTGAGGTTATTGATATTTTTCCCAGCAGGTTTGACCTAAATCAAATCCTTTATGATTATACAGTCTAGGTGACAAACACATTCAAGGGATTAGACCTGGTAGAAAGAGTGCCTGAAGAACTATGGATGGAGATTCATAACACTGTATAGGAGGCAGTGGTCAAAATCATTTCAAAGAAAAAGAAATGCAAGAAGGCAAAGTGGTTGTCTGAGGAGGCTTTATAAATAGCTGAGAAAAGAAGAAAAGTGAAAGCAAGGGAGAAAGGGAAAGATATACCCAACTGAATTCAGACTTCAGAGATTAGTAAGGAGAGATTAAAAAGGCACTCTTAAATGAACAATGCAAACAAACAGAGGAAAACAATAGAATGGGAAAACTAGAGATCTCTTCATGAAAATTGAAGATATCATGGGAATATTTGGGCATGATAAAGTATGGGCATGATAAAGGAAAGAAACTGTAAGGACTTAGCCAAAGCAGAAGAGATTAAGAAGAGCTGCCAGGAATACACAGAAGAACTAGACAAAAAAGTCTTAATGACCCAGATAACCACGATGGCATAGTCATTCACCTAGAGCTGGACATCATGGAGTCAAAGTCAAGTGGGCCTTAGGAAGCATTACTGTGAACAAAGCTAGTGGAGGAGACAAAATTCCAACTGAGCTATTTAAATCCTAAAAGATGATGTTGTTAAAGTGCTGCACGTGATGTGTCAGCAAATTTGGAAAACTCAGCAGTGGCCACAGGGCTGGAAAAGGTCAGTTTTCATTCCAATCTCAAAGAAGGGCAATGCCAAAGAATGTTCAAACTAATGTACAACTTTGCTCATTTCACATTCTTGCACATTTATGCTCAAAATCTTTCAAGCTAGCTTCAGTAGTATGTGAATTTAGAACTTCGGGATGTTCAAGCTGGATTTAGAAAAGGCAGAGGAACCAGAAATCAAATTGCCAACATTCATTGGATCATGAAGAAAGTAATGGAGTTCCCCCAAATCATCTATTTATGTCTCACTGACCTCACTGAAGCCTTTGTGTGGATCACAAAAAACTGAAGAAAATTCTTTGAGATGGGATTACCAGACCACCTTACCTGTCTCTTGAGAAACCTGCATGCAGATCAAGAAGCAGTAGTTAGAACCAGACATGGAACAACTGACTGGTTCAAAATTGGGAAAAAGTATGACAAGGCTGTATATTGTCACCCTTCTTATTTAATTTATATGCAGAGTACATTGTGTGAAATGCTAGGCTGGATGAATCACAAGCTGGAATTAAGATTGCCAGAAGAAATATCAACAACCTCAGATATGTATTAATCTACTATCCTAATGGCAGGAAAAGGGACTAAAAAGCCTCTTGATGAGGGTGAAAGAGAAAAGCAAAAGAGCTGGCTTGAAACTCAACATAAAAAAAAAAAAAAAAACTAAGTTCATGGCATCTGGTCCCATCACTTCATGGCAAAGAGAAGGGAAAAAAGTGGAAGCAGTATTCTATTTTCCTGGGCTCCCAAATCACCGTGGATGGTGACTGCAGAAATGAAACTAAAGACACTTGCTTCTTCGAAGGAAAACTATGACAAACCTAGACAGAATATTAAAAAGCAGAGCTATCACTTTGCTGACAAAGGTCCACATAGCCAAATCAATGTATGGATGTGAGAGTCGGTCCATAGGGAAGGCTGAATGCCGAAGAATTGAAGCTTTCAAATTGTTGGAGAAGGCTCTTGAGAGCCCCTTGGACGGCAAGGAGATCAAACCATTCAATCCTAAAGGAAATCAGTCCTGAATATTCATTGGAAGGGCTAATGCTGAAGCTGAAGCTCCAATACTTTGGCCACCTGATGTGAAGAGCTGACTCACTGGAAAAGACCCTGATGCTGGGAAAGACTGAAGGCAAAAGGAGAAGGGGGCAGCAGAGGATGAGATGGTTAGATAGCATCACCAACTCAATGGACATGAATTTGAGCAAACTCTCAGAGATAGTGAAGAACAGAGAAGCCTGGCATGCTGCAGTTCATGGGGTCGCAGAGTCAGACATGACTTAGTGACTGAATAACGAAAACAAGAATCACAGGGAACTCTATTCAATACTCTATGGTGATCTAAATGGTAAAGAGATTTTAAAAAAGAGGGAGTATATGTATATGCATAGTTGACTCACTTTGTTGTACAGCAGAAAGTAACACAACATTATAAAGCAACTATTTGTTGTTGTTCAGCAATGGCAACTATATGCCCCAATAAAAATTTTTAAAAAGGCCATGTACATACATACAATGGAGTACCACCAAAAAAATAAAAAATCAATGCTATAGCCCAAAAGAATAGGTTCATCTATTCTCATTTATCAAGGTGTGTTTCAACAATAAATTAACTATACATACTAAAATTTAACAATAAAAAACACTATTCTGATCATCATTAAAGCTGCTGTACTTTCCTGTGGATCCCCAGGGTTTATTGAAAGGTATAGGTAGTGATGCTGAGAGAATGAAAAAGAATTTTAGGATATAGGCCTATGCAAATATTAAAATATATTACTATGGATTTCATTTTACTTATGAACATTTTAATTACTAACAAATTATTCAAATATTAATATTTGGTCATCATAGTGCTTTATACATTCTTAATGATATCAGTTTAGTTCAGTCGCTCAGTCATGTCCGACTCTTTGCGACCCCATGAATCGCAGCACGCCAGGCCTCCCTGACAATCACCACCTCCCGGAGTGTGCTCAAACTCATGCCCATTGAGTTGGTGATGCCATCCAGCCATCCTATCCTTTGTCATCCCCTTCTCCTCCTGCCCCCAATCCGTCCCAGCATAAGGATCTTTTCCAATGAGTCAACTCTTTTTTTTTTTCATTTATTTTTATTAGTTGGAGGCTAATTACTTTACAACATTGCAGTGGTTTTTGTCATACATTGAAATGAATTAGCCATGGATTTACATGTATTCCCCATCCCGGTCCCCCCTCCCACCTCCCTCTCCACCCGATCCCTCTGGGTCTTCCCAGTGCACCAGGCCCGAGCACTTGTCTTCACATGAGGTGGACAAAGTATTGGAGTTTCAGCTTCAGCATCAGTCCTTCCAATGAACACCTGGGACTGATCTCCTTCAGGGTGGACTGGTTGGATCTCCTTGCAGTCCAAGGGACTCTCAAGACTCTTCTCCAACACCACAGTTCAAAAGCATCAACTTTTCGGTGCTCAGCTTTCTTCACAGTCCAACTCTCACATCCATACATGACCACTGGAAAAACCATAACCTTGACCAGATGGACCTTTGTTGGCAAAGTAATGTCTCTGCTTTTTAATATGCTGTCTAGGTTGGTCATCACTTTCCTTCCAAGGAGTAAGCGTCTTTTAATTTCATGGCTGCAGTCACCATCTGCAGTGATTTTGGAGCCCCAAAAAATAAAGTCTGACACTGTTTCCACTGTCTCCCCATCTATTTGCCATGAGGTGATGGGACCAGATGGCATGATCTTAGTTTTCTGAATGTTGAGCTTTAAGCCAACTTTTCCACTCTCCTCTTTCACTTTCATCAAGAGGTTTCTTCGTTCCTCTTCACTTTCTGCCATAAGGGTGGTGTCATCTGCATATCTGAGGTTATTGATATTTCTCCCGGCAATCTTGATTCCAGCTTGTGCTTCTTCCAGCCCAGCGTTTCTCATGATGTACTCTGCATATAAGTTAAATAAGCAGGGTGACAATATACAGCCTTGACGTACTCCTTTTCCTGTTTGGAACCAGTCTGTTGTTCCATGTCCAGTTCTAACTGTTGCTTCCTGACCTGCATATACGTTTCTCAAGAGGCAGGTCAGGTGGTCTGGTATTCCCATCTCTTTCAGAATTTTCCACAGTTTATTGTGATCCACACAGTCAAAGGCTTTGGCATAGTCAATAAAGCAGAAATAGATGCTTTTCTGGAACTCTCTTGCTTTTTCGATGATCCAGCAGATATTGGCAATTTGATCTCTGGTTCCTCTGCCTTTTCTAAAAAACCAGCTTGAACACCTGGAAGTTCTTGGTTCATGTATTGCTGAAGCCTGGCTTGGAGAATTTTGAGCATTACCTTACTAGTGTGTGAGATGAGTGCAATTGTACGGTAGTTTGAGCATTCTTTGGGATTGCCTTTCTTAGGGATTGGAATGAAAACTGATATCAGGTAACACTAATTGAACACTTATTAAGACTATGTGCCACACATATCAACCTGGTAAATTTTCATAAACCCTGAGGTAGACACTATTACTCTCATCACTTTACAGATATGGAAACTGAGACAGAGAGAAGTTAATTAAGTACCATTCTCAAGGTCACATAGCTAGTAGTATGTAACACATAACCAGTAAGGATATGCATCCAGTCAGCTAGAGTCTGGCTCATAAGTACTAAAGTATCCTACTTCTCAATCTCCCCTATTAAACTCAATATTGTATTGATGTCTGAACTTTACATGATTAATAGCTATTTTTTTAAAGTAATAACTATCATGTATGCACAATAAGGGCTAAATGTTCATAGAACTAAGTAAGTATTCATGGAAGATATCAAAATCCCTCAGGAAAAAAAATCATTTTTTTCATAACAAATTCTAACTATTTATTATATATTCACTGAAAAAATTTAACTGAAATCAAAGACAGTTAAAGTGGATGGTCATATAATTTGTTATCCAGAAGAGTAAAGTTGAGAGCCAAATGCACAAACCAGGAGTGTTCTAAGCAAACTGTGATGTATGGTGAATCTTGTTAAAACAAAAAGGATATAATTACTTCTGGGGTAACATTCAGCTAAGTTATATAAAACTGAGTTATAAATTCATATTTGGAGACAAGGACTAATTTCAAAAAAAGAGGTGAATTCATTCACCTTAAATGAAAATGCAGTAAATATGGTCATGGCCTAAATCCTTATAAAACATTATAATTATTTTTTCCTTGGGAAGACAAACAGAATGTTGATTAATTTATGATATCAAATGGCTTCACAAAAAATTCT
>NW_027224417.1:0-44365 GCF_023699985.2 Odocoileus virginianus | reverse complement strand
CTCAATTGCACCAACTTTCACCTGATGCAAGTGATATGCTATGTTTACCCCACAAAAGAGGATGCCATAAGCACACATCAAATGTAAGATACAGTTCAGCTTGACAAATGCTAAAGTGTGACTCTCAGATTCAGGAGTCATTTCTAAGTATTGGACTAATTGTTTTGGACCCTTACCTCAGACAGGTAAGTGTGAGACCTCATTAAGTGAAAATTACTACCTTCATTAACATACAGATGAAAAAAATAAGCAGGTTTAAACTTTTCTATTATTCTCATAGTACAAATGTTCATAAATGTAACTTGTAGTGAAATAATGGGGAAAAAAATAGACCACATGACAGAGCCTCAGCATGAGGGTGATTGTCCAGAGAACAAAGCTTGTTAGACTCCAGAGCCATTTCTGCCCACTTCTCTCTGAGTTTTCCTTGCCTCATCATGTAGGATGTGGTGCTCTGCTTTTGTGAAGAAATGTCATAGCCATGAAGAATTCAGGTAAATGATCTAACATGTTGACTGCTTGCATTGCCTCATTTCCACACAGTAAAAATGGAACGGAGATGTTAATTATTTGGGGGTCTTTATTGATGATTTAATAAATATTGAGATCAAAGAAACAATCCAGAAATAAAATAATGTTTGCTTGTTATGACAATAAGCATAGGAGCTTATAAAAGGAAACCAAATGATTGTGATTTCATTGAGTTAGATGAGTTCAGCATGGGCTTCCCTTGTGGCTCAACTGGTAAATAATCTGCCTGCAATGCGGGAGACCTGGGTTTGATCCCTGGGTTGGGAAGATCCCCTGGAGAAGGGAAAAGCTACCTTCTCCAGAACTCTGGCCTGGAGAATTCCATGGACTGTATAGTTCATTGGGTCACAAAGAGTTGGACATGACTGAGTGACTTTCACTTTCACTTGCATTTTACCACCCTGGTCAATAAATTCAAATATCTCAGCAGGATAAGGAAGTTGTGTAAATGGGTGAGAAAGCAGGGGTGGTTCCTCATTTACAAAGTGCTTTAAACGTGATCTGTATCCACCCCTGTACTGTAGCTTTTAATAAGAGTCATTATAACAATGACATACCTGGTCATTTCCTGCTATTGAACAAAAGTATAGACTTTTCCAGCATTGCCTTATGGTCTCCTTTATCATTCACAAGTTGAGAAGTGTGCCTTATGATTTTCCACATAATGTCACAGTTTTATAGGTAATATAACTACTATTATCAGTGTGACCATTTACATGTTTTAAAGAACTTGAATCAAATCTGTATCTTAGAGTTTATTCTTACCCTCTGTAAGACGGTAACTCTGTAAGAGTTAAGTGAGGGATAGTTTCAGCAAAATCATTACGGTTTGGGGATGTGTCTGACAATCATTTTAAAATAATTGTCTCCTCCCCCAAGAGAAAACTTTTAATATATTATTTTCCCCTAATTAGTCCCTTCTTTAATATTTAATATCAATGATATACATTTGTGTGTTTGTATAAAAATACACATACTTTTGTGTAATGTATGCCTATCTATTTTTATAGAAAAAAGAAATGACTTACTTTTGTGTCTCATGAGCCAATTTATGCCCTCAATAACTGGCTACAGTATACAAAGCTAAGGATAGCCTGAGATGTCTTAAAAGTGAAACAAGCTTTGGTGATGTGAGGGCCACCTGAGGCAGGCAAGAGTGGATGAAGTGAACAGGCATCACTTTATGTTGTGATGGGAGGGATTAACTTAAAATGTCCCTGAGGTTAGAGTGGCAGGTAGACAGACACTGGTCCTGTAAGTATCTATCTGTTCTACTTCCTTAAGTCCATTCAGCTAAGAAAATGCATGAGTTTTATTGACTGACTGTTTAGACACTGCACCAAAATTACACTGAAAACAAAGGATTGTAATTTCAAAGAAAAGCAATGTTTAAGAGGAAATGTCAGTGACCAATTCATGAGAGTAAATTGCAGAAAGCATAAAAGACTTTCATATAGGAAAAGACTTGCAGAAAAGCATTGGAAAATATGACTATTTTATGTAAAGGAGCTTTACATTATGTTAACTATTGAAAACATCAAATACATACTTACTAGGGTAGTTCTGTGCTTTTTTAAAGAATTTGTCAATGTGGACAATTTTTAAAGTATTTACTGAATTTCTTATAATATGGCTTCAGTTTATATTTTGTTTTGTTTTGTTTTTTGTTTTGTTTTGTTTTGTCAATGAGGCATGTGGGATCTTAGCTTCCTATCTGAGGATCAAGCTCTCACCCCTTGCATTGTAGGACCACTGAATTCCCAGGGAAGTCTCTTAGGTTACTTTTTTTAAAAAAATTAATTTACTTATTTTAATTGGAGGCTAATTACTTTACAATATTGTAGTGGTTTTTGCCATACACTGACATGAATCAGCCATTTATACAACATGTATTTAGAAGTTTGAGAGAGGTAGGCATCAGATGACACCATGTGAGTAATGGAAAAAAGCCAAAGGACCAATTAATTTTTATTTCCTTTATTTTAGAAATCAATGGAAGCTGAGCAAACACAATGTTAAAGGAAAACTACACAGATGTGACTGAGTTTATCCTCCTGGGACTGACAGATTGAGCTGAGTTGCAGCCTGTCCATTTTGTGGTCTTCCGAGTCATCTACCTGATCACAGTCATTTGCAACATGAGAATGATTTTATTAATCAGAACTGACTCAAAGCTTCAGACTCCAATGTACTTCTTCCTCAGCCACCTTTCCTTTGTAGATCTCTGTTACGCCACTATTGTCACTCCTCAGATGCTGGTCAGTCTCTCATCTAAGAGAAAAAAAAACATTTCCTTCCTTGGTTGCTTTATACAGTTTGACTTTTTCATTTCCTTGGGGCTCACAGATAGCTATATGCTCACAGCAATGGCTTATGACCGTTACACGGCCATCTGCAAACCCTTGTTATACGGCAGCAAAATGTCCTGAGGCGTCTGCCTCTCTCTCATTGCTGCTCCTTATACTTATGGCTTTGCAAATGGTCTTACCCAGACCATCCTGATGCTCCGCCTCTCCTTCTGTGGACCCAATGAAATCAACCACTTTTACTGTGCAGACCCACCTCTCCTAGTCCTAGCCTGCTCAGATACTTATGCCAATGAAACTGCCATGTTTGTGGTGGCTGGTTCCAACCTCATATTTTCTCTCACCATCATCCTCATCTCCTACATTGTCACCTTTACAGCCATTCTACAAATGCGTTCTCCAGAAGGGAGGTGCAAGTCCTTCTCCACTTGTGGGTCTCATCTGACAGTTGTCACTATGTTTTATGGAACACTGTTTTGGATTTGTCTAAGGTCGCCTTCTGAGGCTTCTGTAGAGCAGGCCAAAATTGCAGCTGTTTTTTATGTTTTTGTGAGTCCTATGCAAAACCCTTTGACCTACAGCCTTTGGAACAAAGATGTGAAAAGAGCAACAGGAAAGTGTTTCAAGAGAAATTGTTTGTCAAATCAGGTACACATTTAGGCAGAGGTATGTAATATAATTGTTTCTCTGACCAATTAGAGAAAATGTTCAACTAATAAGTCACTTTTTCTCATTGACTTGTCTTTTTCTTTTGTAATTCACCTATGAGACTTGAAAGAATTTGTCCAGTCATTAGTTTGTGTTACTTTACTGTATTTAAAACAACTACAACATTGAATGGAGAAGGAAATGGCAACCCACTCAAATATTGTTGCCTGGAGAATCCCATGGACAGAGCAGCCTGGCAGGCTACAGTCCATGGGGTCTCAAGAAAGTGCTCGGGCCTGGTGCACTGGGAAGACCCAGAGGAATCGGGTGGAGAGGGAGGTGGGAGGGGGGATCGGGATGGGGAATACATGTAACTCCATGGCTGATTCATGTCAATGTATGACAAAACCCACTACAATATTATAAAGTAATTAGCCTCCAACTAATAAAAATAAATGAAAAAAAAAAAACAAAAAATAACAGAAAAAAAAAAAAAGAATTTGCCAGTACTTAGTGACTAAACCACCACCACCCAACATGCTGAAATCAATAAAGCACTGCTATTGTTCTGTAAAATTAATAAATGTCAGATAATTCTACCCATAGTACTCATAATGGTAGAAATTTATGAAAGACAGATTTACCAAAGGATGCTAAGGCAATGACAATTTGGTTGATTTGGAGGGCTTAATAATTTGCAAACTATTTACCAAAACCTGTCAACCATATCAGGAAGAAAGGTTTTTCTTTCTTTGCTTCTTCTGGTTGGTTTTTCCTTTGTTCATCTTATATATCAGTGAAGATCATTGGATATCTTAAGTTATTATTCTAAGAAATATATGTAGATATTAGTACTCATGTAGTGGAATCCTAATTCATAAAACTTTTGAGAGAAATGCCAAATTTACTTTAGGTTTTTTAAAAACTTATTTATTTTGATTTTTGTTTGTTTTACCAATATGCTTTCCACTTTAAAATGATACTGTGTTTTAACTTAATATTTTTTTTTATTATGAACTGTTAACAGCTCACAGCCAGAAGTAGAAAATAATGTAAAGAGCAGTTGACTATGCATAACTAATTATCAGTAAGCATTCACACTATGGCACTTTTGTTTAGGATTTTCACACATCTCCATGTCATGGACCCCACTGCTCACCTTTGGCATCTCCTCCTGAGGCATACAAGTTGGGTCTTTTGGTGCTGGAAAACTCTCAGAAGAGATGGCAGTTGAGCAGAACATTGTTTCAGTCGGCCAAGTTAGTTGATTTTTCTGCTTTTTTCAGATCTTCAGTATCCTCACACATGTTTATTATTTCATACATAAAACATGAGACAGAAGTTTGTGAATTTTTCTCTTTCTTTTCATAATTATTTAAATATTGAATTTATATTATTATATTATGTCAAGTGATAAACTAGTATTATTCCTCATATCATTTATAGTTTCTATCCCATCTCTGATACTTAAAATCTAAAAGTTGCTTCTGATAATCATAAATCTTCAGGAGCACTTTTTATTGTTTTCAGTTGGTGCTTATTTATATATTTACACTTTTTTTAAATTAATTTATAATTATTTATAATTTATAAGTTTCAAGTGTATGACACAGGGATTCACAATTTTTAGAATTGATGGGAGGCTTCCCCATTAGCTCAACAATAAAGAATGCCTGCAGTGCAGGCAACTCAGAAGATTCCAATTTGAGCTCCATCTAGTCAGGAATATGTCTTGGGGGAGAATTGTTAAAAAAGCAATAAGAAGAGTGACTCAAGAGAAATTATCTGCCAAATAGGATAGATATTTTGGTCACTTGTATATCACATATCCATATTCTCTGGTCAATTAGTGAGTACCTTAAATTAAATCATTTTGGCTATAAACTATTGTTTTCCTTTTTGTAATTCACATATTAGACCTGGAAAAATGTTTTCAAATAGTTAGTTGTGACTCAATGTATTAAACAAATACCACATATAAATTAAAACACAAGATCAAACATTATTGCAAGTGCTCTATAAAATTAATAAAGGGCAGATTATTATGTCCACATTACCTATAAAGGTACACAGTTTTACCAGATAGAATTACAAAATTATGCTAAGGCAGTGACATTTTGTTAGATTTCTAGGGCTTAATGATTTCCATTGTATTTTCCAGGAACTTGTCAACAATGCATGTGTATTGTCTGTTGGTATTTTTCTTTTGTTTTCTTTTATCCAAATTATATAAGAATGATGATCTTTGGGGATGTCAGGTAATTACTCTAAGACATATCTTTAGAATCCTCATTCATGAGATTTTTGATGTAAATGTCATATATCCTATAGAATAATTTTATTATTCTGTTAATGTTTTAAAACAATTTATATCCCTATCATAAAACTAGTCTTGTGGTTTCATTTTTTTTTTTGTTATGATCTATTTCAAATACACAGTCAAAATATAAACTAATATAAAAACCCCAGTTTCAGTAACTAACAGGCAATATCTTCATGCAATGCAACATTTTTCTTTTTAATTTTTATTTTTACTGGAGCAGAGTTGATTAACAATGTTCTGTTAATTTCAGGTGTACAACAAAGGGACACAGTTATACATATACATGTAACTCCTTTTTTCAAATTGTATTCCCATTTAGATTATTACACAGTATTGAACAGTGCTTCCTATGCTCTAACAGCAGGTCCTTTTGTTTCATATGTTTTAGAAACTCAGATACTGCACCTCTCCATGTCATGGACCCTACTGCCCATCTTTGGCATCTCCTCCTGAGACACATGTGGGGGAAAGATACGATGCTGAAAGTCCTTACAGGAGACGGGAACTGAGCAGAGCAGGGTCCTATTACATCCATCTAGTGCAATTTATTCTTTAAGATCTTCCATAGCCTTAAAAAAGTTTGAATTTTCTTATGCAAAAATGGAGAAAGATGATGTGGATTTGCAAATTTTTTTTTTAAATATATTGAGGCTGTATGATTTGGTCTAGTCAAGTACTGAACTAGTGTTATTCATTTTATCATTTATGGTTTCTATCCCTTCTATGTTGTATAAAATCTGAAAGTCTGATATTCAGATATATTGGGCAGTATTTTTTTTTTGATTTTAGTTGGTTATGCTTATTATGTATATTTCAAAACTTTTATTTTCAGGTCCTGAGTCCTTTTAATCATTGTGTACTTATTTTATTGTGGAGGTTGGCACTTTTGAATATTTCCTAACAAGTTAATTTGTGCTTTTCACAAATCTTCTTTATGTGTTTTTTCCGCCTTTACCTACTGTGAATTAAATCATATTTTTAAGTTTCTATTCTTTTTGCTCTTTATCTATGACACATTATTTTATCTATGACACATTATTTTATCTATGACACATTCTTTTATCTATTTTTAATAAATTCCTATAAACTGTATATGCATACATGTCTTAACTTAGTCTTCATTAATAAGTACATCTACTTTGCTAATTAAATAGTAAAATGAACTGAGAATATTTTAATTGTGAATACATCCTGCTTCTGACTTATAAATGGTCATTTACAGGTATAGAATACATCACTAATAACAAATTATTTAATAATTAAATTTAAATATTATCTATATTGTATTTGATTGTGATTATAATTATATTAAATATTACTTAATATCAATATTCCTTTAATTTTAGTGACAATTATAAATGTACCACTTACAATTCTTTTTGCTCCCACTCTTAATTTACAGTTTAGTTTTTTTCTCTGTGTTATAAACACTTACTTAGTTCTCTTTAGTGAAAGTACCTCCCTATTCACTTATCTGAGAATATCACTTGTCAGTTCTCAAAGAAGCATTCATTTGGGTATGAATGTAGAAAGACAGAAACTTGCTTTCAGTACTTAAAATATTTTATTTTCCAGTTTCTTTGTAAAGGATCATGTCATCTGCAAACAGCGAGAGTTTCACTTCTTCTTTTCCTATCTGAATTCCTTTTACTTCTTTTTCTGCTCTGATTGCTGTGACCAAAACTTCCAAAACTATGTTGAATAGTAGTGGTGAGAGTGGGAACCCTTGTCTTGTTCCTGATTTCAGGGGAAATGCTTTCAATTTTTAACCACTGAGGGTAATGTTTGCTGTGGGTTTGTCATATATAGCTTTTATTATGTTGAGGTATGTTCCTTCTATTCCTGCTTTCTGGGGAGTTTTAGTTTGGTTATACAGATAGATGCACCACCAGATTACTTGCTATTTCTCTGTTGGTAAAATATTATCTTTAATAATTTGCTATTTTTCAGTTTCATTGTGGGAATATATCCTTTTATATTTCCAGTGCTTCCTTGGCTGGTCTCTGAAAGTCATATCCTTTTAGGATATGTTCTCAAAATATCATATAATTTAATTCATAGAAATTTGGCAACTGCTCTATACAGTCAGCAAAAACAAGATGGGGAGCTGACTGTGGCCCAGATCATGAACTCCTTATTGCCAAACTCAAACTTAAGCTGAAGAAAGTAGGGAAAACAACTAGACCATTCAGATATGACCTAAATCAAATCCCTTATGAATATACAGTGGAATATATACAGATTTAAGGGACTAGATCTGATAGACAGAGAGTCTGATGAAATATGGATGGAGCTCTGTGACATTGTACAGCAGACAGGGATCAAGACCATCCCCATGGAAAAGAAATGCAAAAGGGCAAAATGGCTTTCTGAGGAGGCCTTATAAATAGCTGTGAAATGAAGAGAAGTGAAAAGCAAAGGAGAAAAGGAAAGATATTCCCATTTGAATGCAGAGTTCCAAAGAATAGCCAGGAGAGATAAGAAAGCCTTCCTCAGCGATCAGTGCAAAGAAATAGAGGAAAACAACAGAATGGGAAAGACTAGAGATCTCTTCAAGAAAATTAGAGATACCAAGGGAACATTTCAGGCAAAGATGGGCTCAATAAAGGACAGAAATGGTATGGACCTAACAGAAGCAAAAATAAAGAAGAGGTGGCAAGAATACACAGAAGAACTGTACAAAAAAAATCTTCCTGACCCAGATAATCACAATGGTGTGATCACTCACCTAAAGCCAGACATTCTGGAATGTGAAGTCAAGTGGGCCTTAGAAAGCATCACTATGAACAAAGCTAGTGGATGTGATGGAATTCCAGTTGAGCTATTTCAAATCCTGAAAGATGATGCTGTGAAAGTGCTGCACTCAATATGCTGTCAGCAAATTTGGAAAAATCAGCAGTGGCCACAGGACTGGAAAAGGTCAGTTTTCATTCCAATCCCTAAGAAAGGCAATCCCAAAGAATGTTCAAACTACCGCACAATTGCACTCATCTCACACGCTAGTAAAGTAATGCTCAAAATTCTCCAAACCAGGCTTCAGCAATACATGAACTGTGAACTTCCAGATGCTCAAGCTGGTTTTAGAAAAGGCAGAGGAACCAGAGATCAAATTGCCAACATCTGCTGGATCATCGAAAAAGCAAGAGAGTTCCAGAAAAACATCTATTTCTGCTTTATTGACTATGCCAAAGCCTTTGACTGTATAGATCACAATAAACTGTGGAAAATTCTGAAAGGGATGGGGATACCACACCACCTGACCTGCCTCTTGAGAGACCTGTATGCAGGTCAGGAAGCAACAGTTAGAACTGGACATGGAAGAACAGACTGGTTCCAACTAGGAAAAGGAGTACGTCAAGGCTGTATATTGTCACCCTGCTTATTTAACTTATATGCAGAGTACAGCATGAGAAACACTGGGCTGGAAGAAGCACTAGCTGGAATCAAGATTGCCAGGAGAAATATCAATAACCTCAGATATGCAGATGACACCACCCTTATGGCAGAAATAAAGAGAAACTAAAGAGCCTCTTGATGAAAGTGAAAGAGGAGAGTGAAAAAGTTGGCTTAAAGCTCAGCATTCAGAAAACTAAGATCATGGCATCTGGTCCCATCACTTCATGGGAAATAGATGGGGAGACAGTGGAAACAGTGTCAGACTTTATTTTTTGGGGCTCCAAAATCACTGCAGATGGTGATTGCAGCCATGAAATTAAAAGACGCTTACTCCTTGGAAGGAAAGTTATGACCAACCTAGATAGCATATTAAAAAGCAGAGACATTATTTTGTCTTCAAAGGTATGTCTGGTCAAGGCTATGGTTTTTCCAGTGGTCGTGTATGGATGTGAGAGTTGGACTGTGAATAAAGCTGAGCACCGAAAAATTGATGCTTTTGAACTATGGTATTGGAGAAGACTCTTGAGAGTCCCTTGGACTGCAAGGAGATCCAACCAGTCCATCCTAAAGGAGATCAGTCCTGTGTGTTCATTGGAAGGACTGATGCTGAAGCTGAAACTACAGTACTTTGGCCACCTCATGCGAAGAGTTGACTCGTTGGAAAAGACCCTGATGCTGAGAGGGATTGGGGGCAAAAGGAGAAGGGAACGACAGAGGATGAGATGGCTGGATGGCATCACCGACTCGATGGGCATGAGTTTGAGTAAACTCCGGGAGTTGGTGATGGACAGGGAGGCCTGACGTGCTGCGATTCATGGGGTCTCAAAGAGTCAGACACAACTGAGCGACTGAACTGAACTGAACTGAATTTTTTAATATTACCAGTGTGATTGTCTCATGATTATATCATCTGCAGTATTCTCAGCTTCATGAAGGTCAGATCTATGGTTCATGTCTGGCTTTGCTCACTAATTTAAAGCCAGAATTTATCCCAAAACCTAGAGTTCTTAACAAATATCCATTGAGTTAATAAACTGTCACTATGCCCACTGCATTATAGTTCTTTGAGTATTGCAAGCTTTATTCTCTTCCACCTTCCAACATGATTTTCACTAATTCTTAACTATTTAAAATCTGATTGTACAACTTCTATGCCTCATCTCTCCCACCATGAAACAGAAACATTTGAAGGACAAAAAACGTCTTTTGTCTTTTTCTTACACTTTCTTCATTGACCATACAGTGGCAAACAAAGGATTATCTCTGAATATTTGATAACTCTATGAATACAGGAAGTAATGCATTAATGAATAAATGGATGCCATTTTACCCAGAAAATGTGTAGTGAGAGAGTTAATTCTTATGTATGTTGATAAGGAGTCTGGGGCTCTCAAGGAGGAGAGAAAGACAATTTTTTTTTCCTACATTCCTTTGTCTTAGTCACATAAGACTTTTTTCCTAAATTCTGAGTTGTTATGACAATAATCTTTATGACTGGCTTTATTTAAGCACAGAGCTAATGATTACAGAACAAAGCAACTCATCTTGTTCAAGGGTGTGTCTTTCCTTAAGCTCTGTGCTAATGATTATGTAACAACAATGCATCTTGCTTGAGGGCATGTTTCTCCTTCTTGACAACAACCTTCTGACTAAGCTTGTTATCTTAAGATGTGTGTGATGGGAATGGATCTGGTAAGACTTTTCTATTGTTGTTGTTTCTATTGTTTCTATAGTTCTAATCTTGCTAATTTAAGATGTATGTTGTGGGAGTGGGTCTGGTAAAAGTATATAAGGCCTTGATAAGACTAGAGTGGGGCACTCTCTGTCCCCTTCTGATGTCTATGTCAGAAGCTTTCTCTGTCCTTTTTATACTTCATAATAAAACTCTGCTACACAAAAGCTCTGAGTGATCAAGCCTCTTCCCTGGTCCCAAAGCTAAATCTTCTTCTTCAGAGATCATGAATCTGACATCGTTCACTGTGTGCTATCAGTAGCTTTGGGTCAACTTGCCATGTTTCTTTCCTAAGCAGTATGATATCAAAGAGTGTCTAATATTCTGTTTGACCCAAGTCTTACAATATATAAACTATAGGTAACAGGGAAAGATAGTAAACCTCTACTTGCTTCTGTTTCCCATCTGTAAATGAAGGTACTAACACTAAGCACTCAGAGAGTTTGAGGATTAACTGAGCTAATGCTTGTCTAATGTTTAGGCTATTGCTGACACATGTTAAGTACTCAATGCTTGTTACTTATAAGTAGTTACACCCACTCTACTTTCTTTCCTGTGGTTTTTAAACAAGTTCATCACTCATCTCATATCCTCTCTGTGTAGACTTTCAGTTTTCAGGGATGAGCTTATGCCTTCAGTGAAATGCAGGGTCCCATGAAATAGGACAAACAAGACTTGTGGTACAGCCCTAAATTAAACACTCACTTATACTCCTTACATTATTTAGCACATCAGTTCAGTCGCTCAGTTGTGTCCAACTGTTTGTGACCCCATGAATCACAGCACACCAGGCCTCCCTGTCCATCACCAAGTCCCTGAGTCTACCCAAACCTATGTCCATCGAGTCAGTGATGCCATCCAGACATCTCATCCTCTGTCCTCTTCTCTTCCTCCCACCCCCAATCCTTCCCAGCATTAGGGTCTTTTCCAACAAGTCAGCTCTTCACATCAGGTGACCAAAGTATTGGAGTTTCAGCTTCAGCATCAGTCCTTCCAATGAACACCCAGGACTGATTTCTTTTAGGATGGACTGGTTGGATCTCCTTGCAGTCCAAGGGACTCTCAAGAGTCTTCTCCAATACCACAGTTCAAAAGCATCAATTTTTTGGTGTTCAGCTTTCTTCACCATTCAACTCTCACATCCTTACATGACCACTGGAAAAATCATAGCCTTGACTAAACAGACCTTTGTTTGACAAAGTAATGTCTCTGCTTTTTAATATGCTATCTAGGTTGGTCAAAACTTTCCTTCCAAGGAGTAAGCGTCTTTTAATTTCATGGCTGCAGTCACCATCTGCAGTGATTTTTAGAGCCCCCAAAAATAAAGCCTGACACTGTTTCTACTGTCTCCCCATCTATTTCCCATGAGGTGATGGGACCAGATGCCATGATCTTAGTTTTCTGAATGTTGAGCTTTAAGCCAACTTTTTCACACTCCTCCTTCACTTTCATCAAGAGGCTTTTTAGTTCCTCTTCACTTTCTGCCATAAGGGTGGTGTCATCTGCATACCTGAGGTTACTGATATTTCTCCTGGCAATCTTGATTCCAGCTTGTGCTTCTTCCAGCCCAGCGTTTCTCATGCTGTCTCTGCATATAAGTTAAATAAGCAGGGTGACAATATACAGCCTTGACATACTCCTTTTCCTAGTTGGAACCAGTCTGTTCTTCCATGTCCAGTTCTAACTGTTGCTTCCTGACCTGCATACAGGTCTCTCAAGAGGCAGGTCAGGTGGTGTGGTATCCCCATCCCTTTCAGAATTTTCCACAGTTTATTGTGATCCACACAGTCAAAGGCTTTGGCGTAGTCAATAAAGGAGAAATAGATGTTTTTCTGGAACTCTCTTGCTTTTTCGATGATCCAGCGGATGTTGGCAATTAATCTCTGGTTCCTCTGCCTTTTCTACAACCAGCTTGAGCATCTGGAAGTTCACAGTTCACATATTGCTGAAGCCTGGCTTGGAGAATTTTGAGCATTACTTTACTACCGTGTGAGACGAGTGCAATTGTGTGGTAGTTCGAACATTCTTTGGCATTGCCTTTCTTTGGGATTGGCATGAAAACTGACCTTTTCCAGTCCTGTGGCCACTACTGAGTTTTCCAAATTTCCTGGCATACTTAGCACATAGTAGTTCATAAATATTATCTCAGGGGACTGTGCTAGCTTTGGGAATCAGACCACTGCCCAAAAAGATTTGAAATCTAGTGCTGAAGCAGAAATATTAGTAAGTAATGAAAACAATGTATCAGTCATAAATAGGGCAGAGAAGTAGACAGCATGGTGAATGGAAGTCAAACTTGGAGGAAGCAGAGAAGGAATCTTCGGAAAATTTTCCGTTTTCACCTTTCAACTAGTTCTATGACTAACCTAAATCTGATGAGAATGGGGAAGCAGTGACTCAGGGAAAGCTAAAGGAATGTTTAAAAAAGTTGTGAAGGATAAAAGGACAAACTATGTCTTTTAGGTTGAGGAATTGAAACTATCTTTGACTGAAAAAATAGTCAACAGCATTTTTGAAGGCATGAATTCAAATCCTACCCTGAGACAAACTAGCCATGTGACACAGGTGAGTTAGCAATTCACTGTTCCTTTAGAGGAAACTCTATCTCTTTAGCTGAAATTTCAAAAGTAAATCACTGCCTCTTTGTTTAGAGGAATCAATTAAATTACCTACATAAATGGTGTTTGCCAATCACATTGTCACTTTCAGAATTCTGTTCATGCCTGACCTGCCCAAGACATACATGTTCATCAGGAGGACATTGGTTAGATCTCTGGATTTTGAAGAGGAGACAGTTTCAGTAATAAAGAAAAGGAAAACATAAAATTGAATGCTCATGAAATTTCAAGTTGAAATATTTTGTGTGCCTGCATAGAGCTTTTAGGGAAATTAGAGATTTGAAATTATTTAGAATAAGACTGAGTCATACAGTTGACTTTCTGAACCCAGATGTTCTAGTGAAGCTCATGTGGGTTTATTCCCAATATCACATTCATGTCTACTGCTCCTAAGTCCTTCTGAGATTTCCTTTAAAAGCAGGCCTCTACCTCCCATATTCTGCTAGAAATATGGTTGCATTTCTCAGTTTAGAGTGGATCAGTGAACTTTCTTAGTCATAGGTAGAGAAAATAGGTGCATACCCAAACCAATATTAAGCCTCCATGTTTCTACTTTCTATGTTTAGTTGAAAGGACATTTTATTAAAGTCTTAATTTTATGCCCACAATTTGCACTTTGTTTTCTCAAAATATGTACATGCAATCCTTTCTGTTTTCAGTGCCAATTTCAAATTCAACTAATTTCCTGAACAACAGAGTTATTGAAATATCTATTGATCTTTATGAACAATATTTTACAAAGCTTTCACTGTTGCAGAAGAATCAAATGGGCAAACGTTCCACTCCCCACAAACATGTCCTCAGATGTCAGATGGGACTGATTTTAGTACAAGAGATCTTATCATTAGAGGCAGACAATCTAAGAACCACTTGAATGCGAATTTGTTTATTTCTTTGGAATATTTTGTGTCAGTCTTTCAGTCATCTCAGTTGTGTCTAACTCTTTGCTACCCTATGGACTACAGCACACCAGTCTTCCCTGTCCATCACCAACTTTGGAGCTTACTCAAACACATGTCCAGCAAGTCGGTGATGCTATCCAATCATCTTGTCCTCTGTCATCCTCTTCTCCCCGTGTCATCAATCTTTCCCAGCATGAGGGAAATCAGTCCTGAATATTCATTGGAAGGACTGATGCTGAAGCTGAAGCTCCAATACTTTGGCCACCTGATGCAAAAAAACTGACTCACTGGAAAAGATTTTGTGTGGGTGCATTGTTTTTATTGAGGATCCATGATTTTAACAGCCTGTCGTCATTTTCTCATGAGATTTAAAACAAAACAAAGAACCGGGAAACGAGAAATATTCTTACAGTGAATTCTTGCAAAGAGTTTATTTTTCCTGCTTTTTTTCTGGAAAAAATAGTTTCCCTTTCACTTGTAATAGAATGTCTTGTGAAATTCATCTAGATGGGTGCATTCTCTTTTTGAACAGTCTCACAAACACTTAGCTGGAGGGGGAAATGGTTACCCACTTCAATATTCTTGCCAGTGAAATTCCCATGGACAGCGAAGCCCACTGGCTATATCCACGGGGTTGCAAAGACCGAGAATCAACTTAGTGACTGAGCACATACACTACACAAGCATTTAACACTTGATTTGGGACACAATTTTCCTTTCTCTTTTCCATTTTTAAAATATTTTTGTAGGTTTTAGGATACTTTCCTTTTTCCCTCCATACTCCATCGGGAGCTCTGCTTACAAACTGTGTTGCAGAAATAGCAAGCTTCATGCAGACCAACTTGTGCAGTTAGCATGCTTCTGTTTTCAGAAGCCCATTTCATGCTCTACTCTCATTGTCTTGAAATGCTTGCTAGTTTTTGAACAATGATTGAGAACATTTTCCTTTGTACTGGATCTTGTCTATTGTATACAATATCCAAGTTCTAAGTTTAACAATTTGTAAATTTCTAAGTATACAGTGGAAGTGGCAAATAGATTTGAGGGACAAGATCTAATAAGCAGAGTGTCTGAAGAATTATGGACAGAGGTTCCATAGTAGAGGAGGCAGTTACTTTTTATTTTTCCCCAAGAAAAATAAATGCAACAAGGCAAAAGTTTTAGGAGGTTTTACAAATAGGTCAGAAGAGAAGTGAAAGACAAAGGAGAAAAGGAAAGATTTACCCATGTGAATGCAGAATTCCAAAGAATAGCAAGAAGAGATAAGAAAGTCTTCCTAAGTGAACAATGCAAAGAAATAGAGGAAAACAATAGAATGGGAAAGACTAGAGATATCTTCAAGAAAATTAGAGATACCAAGGGAACATTTTATGCAAAGATGGGTACAGTAAAGGACAGAAATGGTATGGACCTAACAGAATCAGAAGATATTAAGAAGAGGTGGCAAAAATACACAGAAGAACTGTACAATAAAGGTCTTAATGACTCAGATAGCCATCATGGTGTGATCATTCACCTATAGTTAGACATCCTGGAGTATGAAGCCAAGTGGGCCTTAGGAAGCATTACTATGAACAAAGCTAGTGGAGGTGAAGAAATTCCAGCTGAGCTGTTTCAAATCCTAAAAAATGATGCTGTTAAAATGCTGCACTTAAAAGGCCAGCAAATTTAGGAAAACTCAGCAGTGGTCACAGGACTGGAAAAGGTCAGTTTTCATTCCAATCCCAAAGAAGGCAATGCCAAAAAATGTTCAAACTGCCACACAATTACACTCATTTCACATGCTAGCAAGTTAATGTTCAAAATCCTTCAAGCTAAGTTTCAAGAATATGGGGACTGAGAACTTCCACATGTACAAGCTGAATTTAGAAAAAGCAGAGAAACCAGAGATCAAATTGCCAACATCCATCAGATCATAGAAAAAGCAAGGCAATTCCAGAAAAACATATACTTCTGCTTCACTGACTATGCCAAAGCCTTTGACTGTGTAGTCACAACAAGTTATAGAAAACTTTCAAACAGATAAGAACATCAGAACACCTTATCTGCCTCCTGAGAAATCTGTATGCAGGTAAAGAAGCAACAGTGAGAACTGACATGGAACAGCAGACAGGTTCAAAATTTGGAAAGGAGTATGATAAAGCTATATAGTGTCACCCTGTTTATTTAACTTATATGTAGAGTACATCATGCCAAATGCTGGACTAGATGAAAACATAAGCTGAAATCAAGATTTCCCAGAGAAATAAAAATACCCTCAGATATGCAGGTGATGCCACCCTAAGGCAGAAGGCAAAGAAAAACTGAAGACCTTCTTGATGAAGGTTAAAGAGAAGAGTGAAAAAACTGGCTTAAAACTCATATTGCAAAAGCTAAGATCATGTTGTTGGGTCCCGTCACTTCATAGCAAATAGATGGGGAAAAAATAGAAACGATGACGGATTTTATTTTCTTGGGCTCTAAAACCACTGTTGATAGTGACTGTAGCCATGAAATTAAAAGATCCTTGCTCCTTGCAAGAAAAGGTTTGACAAATCTAGACAACATATTATAAAGCAGCAACATCACTTTGTCAACAAAGATCCATATTGACAATGCTATGTTTTCTCCAGTAGTCATTTACGGATGTTTGAGCTAGACCATAAAGAAGACTGAGTGCTGAAGAACTGATGCTTTTGAACTGTGGTGCTAGAGAACACTTTTGAAGAGTCCCTTGGACAGCCAGGAGATCAAACCAGTCAATCCTAAAAGAAATAAATCTTGGATATCCATTGGAAGGACTGATGTTGAAGCTGAAGGTCCAAAACTTTGGTCACCTGATATGAAGAGCCTGATGCTGGGAAAGACTGAGGGCAGGAAGAGAAGGGGGTGACAGAGGATAAGATGGTTGGATGGCATCATGACTCAATGGACATGAGTTTGAGCAAACTCAGGGAGATAGTGAAGGACAGGGAAGTCTGGCATGCTGCAGTCCATGGGGTCACAGAGTCAGACATGACTGAGTGACTGAACAACAACAAATATTTATATATGTATAAATTTTATGTTATGTTATTCTATTATTTTTATTTGCTGAACCATTCTTTAAAATCTGTAGTATTTTGAAATTTTCTAAAGAGTCATACACATGATTTTATATATTCTCATAACAACTCCTTTTTTCCCTAATGCTGTACTGCATTCCCCTGCTTCCCTCTCCCACTGGTAACCACTAGTTTGGTCTATATCTGTGACTCTGGTTCTTTTTTGATTACTTCACAATATTGTTGTATTTTTTGATATTCCACCTATATGTGATATCATACAGCATTTCTTTTTGTCTCTTTCTGCATTATTTTAGTAATTTAATGCCCTTCAAGTACATCCATGCTGCCACAAACAGCAAAAATACATTCACATACAATAGGTCCTTTACATATGAACTTTCAAGTTGTGAGCTTTCAAAGATGTGAGTGTGTGTTCACATGTCCAATCACTTAAGTTAGTTCACATGGCTGGCCTACATTATGTGTGCGCATCCTCTACAACCGACTGCTTTTGTGTACTCTGCTGTACCATACTGCAGAGAGTGCACTGGTACAGTATCTTTATTTCAAGTCAAGCACATCCGGAAGCAACCATAAACACACTGTGACATGAAGTACACTTCAGATACTCTCCACTTGTGCCTACTTACTTACAGGTGATTGGTAGCAATGTCCCATCTCCATCAGACATACTGTGTGGTCTTGGCTCCAGAAAGGGGAGAAGGGAGCAGTAGTTATCTCACTGCTCTGCTGTGTCTGGGTGATTCCAGTTGTCAAAAAGGGGGACAGAAAAACACATTTAAGACACATTCTCCAATCCAATTTTATCTGTGATAATCCCAGTAATGTTAATCTCTGATTCCTGTGTTTAGTCTGCAAGTGATCCATGATCCAGAAGGATGATGATTCAATGGCCCTTTTAGCATCCAGCAATGCTGAAGCCAGAAATGCATATTCTTCTACAGCATTTATTGAATAACTATCATGTGACACCCTGGTGTGAGAAAAGGATGAGAGACAAAACTCTACTCAGATATGTTTTAACTAAAGAGAATTTAATGGAACAAATTTATAAAGAGAATGCAGTCAGAGTTAAAGAAATCAGTCCAAGAAGTTGAAGTATCTGGAGGCTAAGTCTAGAATGCAATTTGATTACCAGACCTGAAGAGGCCAACACAAGAACTACTGTTGGGAGTCCAGTGTAACTATATCCAGGAAGAATGTCCCAGCCCACCTTCTCAACCCAAACCTCAGCAGGAATTTTCTTTGGAAAGATTCAGCCACCCTAGCACTTTATTATTAAACTGGGAGAAAAATGGGAAAGAAATTTGGATACTTTTCTCTTACTCTAACCTGTGTTATGCTCTTGATTTCTCCCATTGGCCAAACTCAAAACTAGTTACCCTAGGAGCTCTATTGATGCAATCTAAGGATTAAACTACAAGTGAACAACAACAAAAAAATTGTAGAGAAAAAAGACAATAAATCTAGATGGGCTAGGTTGATAAAGAAAGAATCAGCAGCACATTTATATTATGTCTACCCACAGTGTTCCCATTGTTATGTGTTTATTATCATAACTACCGAAAATATAAAAAACAAGGTTCAGAATCAGGAAATAAGTAGTCCAAATGCAACAAAAGTTGTCTGATCATCCGATGGTTTACCTATATCATGAACTCTTCCATCTTTCTTCTTGTAAACAGGAGAACTTAACGTGTTCCCCAAGTCAAGTCTCAAAATATCAAGACATTTAGGCATAAGTTAAAACAAATAATGGATCCCATTGCTTCATGCATTTCAGGAGATTTTATTCCCTGATGATACTAGGAGAGTGGCAAGAAGTTATGTCCTCAATGGACTTAAGATTATAAAAAGAGTAAAAACTTGTTTATAGTCTAAATGATTTTATGTAAGAAATAATTGAACCCTGGGGAGTTGGTTCTTCTGTGACAACAATGGTATAAACTCCTTAGGTTTTTCACTTCCATGCTATCACTGGGAAATCACTTCTTTCACAGGTAGGACTAGTTATTATTAAAATATTTTGGAATCTAGAAATAAATATTTTTATCAAAAGAATAAAGTCATGGTCTGAAGCCTATTCTCATACAATAGCAAATGTGTTTTATTAACAATTCTTAAATGAATTTTAATAAAATTTCTGCATTAATGTAGGAAAGAACTGTACATATTTAGAATAAATGCATGGAAGAAAAATTCTTCACTGAATGTTGCATGGAAATCGTTATTATTTTATAAGCTAGGCAAAGTTCTTTTAAATGTTATTTTCTTCTTTTTCTCTATAATGGAGGTAAAAGAAGAATTAGCTGTGCCTAGATCATCAGCTAAGTAATTATTGCTTATTGAGTACTTTCTGCTATGAAAATGAAAAAAAAAAAAGTGAAAGTGTTAGTCCTTCAGTCATGTTTAACCTTTTGCTACCCCATGGACTGTAACCCACTGGACTCCTCTGTCTATGGAATTCTCCAGGCAAGAATACTGGAGTGGGTAGTCACTTTCTCCAGAGGATCTTCCCAACTCAGGGATTGAGGCCGTGTCTCCTGCATTGCAGGCAAATTCTTTACCATCTGAACAAACAGGGAAGCCCCCTTACTGCTATCCTGCCCCTCTAATTGCTAACTTTCACCTGATGAAGGTGATGTGCCCCCATTGAAAAAAAAGAAAAGGATATCATAAACACATGCTTCAACTATAAGACACAATTCAGTCTGTGAAATGCTATCAGTTCAGTTCAGTTCAGTTGCTCAGTCATGTCCGACTCTTTGTGACCCCATGGACTGCAGCATGCCAGGCCTCCCTGTCCATCACCAACTCCCAGAGTTTACTCAAACTCATGTCCATTGAGTCGGTGATGCCATCCTCAATAAATACACATTAAAGACACAATCCTTACCCTAAAGTATGTTTACTTATTACAAGAAGAACTATAACCTTCAGTTCAGTTCCGTTGCTCAGTCATGTCCAACACATTGCAACCCCATGGACTGCAAACACCAGACCTCCCTGTCCATCACCAACTCCCAGAGATGACTCAAACTCATGGCCATCAGGTCAGTGATGCCATCAAACCATCTCATCTCTGTCATCCCCTTCACCTCCTGCTTTCAATCTTTTCCAGAATCAGGGTCTTTTCAAATGAGTCAGTTCTTCACATCAGGTGGCCAAAGTATTGGAGCTTCAGTTTCAGCATCATTCCTTCCAATGGATAGCTATAATCTTAGGAACTTATAAAAGGAAAACCAAATGATTGTCATCTTAATTGATTTAGATGACTTCTCTTTCATTTTCCATGACCTGGTCAATAAGTTCACATAACTCAAAAGGATAATGAAGTAGTGTAAATCACAAAAAGGCAGGAGTGGTTCATTTACAAAGTGATTTAAATGTGACCCATGTCCATTCTTGGCACTGTACCTATTAATAAGTGTCATTATAACAATGACATATCTGGTTATGTGCTTTTGAAAGAAAGTGTAGATTTTTCTAGCATGGCCTTCATGGTCTCCCTTATCATGCACAAATGTTGAGAAATGCACTTTATGATTTTTTACATACTTTCTCAACATTATAGGCAATATAATGATTATTATCAGTGTTACCTTTTACATGCTTTAAATGACTTAGAATTCTTGTTGTAGAGTATATCCTTATTCCCTGCAAGAGTTAAAATGAGGTAGAGTTACAATAAAATCATTACAGTTTAGGGATGTGTCTATCAGTCATCTTAAAATAATTGTCTCTCCTCCTAAGAGGAAACTTTTCATACACTACTTTCCCCCAATCACATTTAAAGCATTTTTACTGTAGAGACCAGCTCGACAAGCAGGGTTTCTGAAAGTGTGATACAGTGAGAGAATGAGAAACAAGACACAAGAATTCAGAGAAAAGCGAGGATCAGGGGACCAACACCGCTCCAAGGTGAAGGTGCCAAAACTGAATCCAAGCCAGCTTTATTATACTTTCAGCCATGAATGAAAGAATATGCAGGGAGTTAAACTATAACTCATGTGGCCTTCAGGGCCAAAGAACAAAATGATCATTAACCATTGAGTAATTAGGAAACAGTCAGTCAGTTCACTCAGTCCTGTCTGACTCTTTGCGACCCATGAATCCCAGCAGGCCAGGCCTCCCTGTCCATCACCAACTCCCTGAGTTTACTCGAACTCATGTCCATCGAGTCAGTGATGCCATCCAGCTGTCTCATCCTCTGTCGCCCCCTTCTCCTCCTGCCCCCAATGCCTCCCAGCATCAGGGTCTTTTCCAATGAGTCAACTCTTTGCATGAGGTGGCCAAAGTATTGGAGTTTCAGCTTCAGCATCAGTCCTTCCAATGAACATCCAGGACTGATCTCCTTTAGGATGGGACTGGTTGGATCTCCTTGCAGTCCAAGGGACTCTCAAGAGTCTTCTCCAACACCACAGTTCAAAAGCATCAATTCTTCAGCTCTCAGCTTTCTTTATAGTCCAACTCTCACATCCATACATGACTACTGGAAAAACCATAGCCTTGACCTTTGTTGACAAAGTAATGTCTCTGCTTTTTAATATGCTATCTAGGTTGGTTATAACTTTCCTTCCAAGGAGTAAGCATCTTTTAATTTCATGGCTGCAGTCACCATCTGCAGTGATTTTGGAGCCCCAAAAAATAAAGTCAGCCACTGTTTCCACTGTTTCCCCATCTATTTGCCATGAAGTGATGGGACCAGATGCCATGATCTTAGTTTTCTGAATGTTGAGCTTTAAGCCAACTTTTTCACTCTCCTCCTTCACTTTTCATCAAGAGGCTTTTTAGTTCCTCTTCACTTTCTGCCATAAGGGTGGTGTCATCTGCATATCTGAGGTTATTGATATTTCTCTTGGCAATCTTGATTCCAGCTTGTGCTTTTTCCAGCCCAGCGTTTCTCATGATGTACTCTGCATATAAGTTAAATAAGCAGGGTGACAATATACAGCCTTGACATACTCCTTTTCCCTATTTGGAACCAGTCTGTTGTTCCATGTCCAGTTCTAACTGTTGCTTCCTAACCTGCATATAGATTTCTCAAGAGGCAGGTTAGGCGGTCTGGTATTCCTATCTCTTGAAGAATTTTCCACAGTTTATTGTGATCCACAGAGTCAAAAGCTTTGGCATAGTCAATAAAGCAGAAGTAGATGGTGGGTCTATATCAAAGTAGGTCCTTTTCTTTCCAGAGCCAGATTTTTCATTTTGGGATCCACCTATGTTCATTTTCTTCTGTTAAAATAAGAGCATAACCTCATCATTGTTTAAGTAAAATTCCCTTTTCCAACTCTTACTGTCTTTCCATAAGACTTGCTGTTGAGTTTGTTGTAAGGTTTCTTTTTTAGAAAGCAAATCATTAGCAGCTTGATTATTTGTCCAATGTGTTGTAGTCTGCTGGTTCTGTATTGTTCCCTCTAATATCCAAAAAAATTAGAGTAAAAAGAGCTATTGCTAATTTATCTTTTGGGGAATTAGGTCCTATTCCATATCTTTCTCCCCCTTTTGTTTTTGTAAAGTGTTTTTTAATGTTCGATTGGCTCATTCAACTATAGCTTGTCCTTGTGGGTTATATGGAATTTCAGTGATGTGTTTGATAAACCAGTCTTTAAAAAATAATTTTAATGTGTGACTTGTATAAGCTGGTCCATTATCAGTTTTTATATGTTTAGGGAGTCCCATGTAAGCAAAAGCTTGTTTGAAGTGAGAAACACTGATTTGCAGTTTCTCCTGTGTGATGTGATGCAAATATCATTCCGGAATAAGCGTCAGTGGGCACATGGACTAGTCCAGCATTGTCAAATGTTGGGATATGTGTTACATCAGTTTGCCAAATATCATTGGGAAATAGTCTATGTGGGTTAACACCTTTAGGCAATGTCAGAGTATAATTAACTTGTTGGCAGGAAGGACATTGAGATATGATATCTTTAGCTTGTTGATGAGTCAATTGGAACTTATGCTATAATCTTTTAACATTTAAGTGTGTAAGTTCATGAAATTGTGATGGAGAAAGAAATGAAATGAGTTTAGTGTTATAGTATGGGTTCCTTCTGTTAAAGATCTTGGAAGTTGTGAAAGTGGTCGAATATGAGCAATATAAAAAGAACTATTTTTATGAAGAATAGCATTTTGTAATTGATTAAACAGTTGAATAATAGGCAGGTTAGAGTTAGGTATTGTTATGGTCTCAATTAAAGAAGTAACCTTGACAGCATATTGTGAATCAGGAACAATGTTAACAGGTTTTTTAATATCCAATAATACTGTGTAAATTGTTTTTAATTCAGCTTGTTGTACAGAAGAGTATTTAGATTGTCAAATCTTTTCAGTAGGACCAAAGTAACCTGTTTTGAGGTCCTTCTTTGCATCAGTAAAATAGGTGACAGCATTGTGAATAGGCTCTATTTTTGTTATTTTGGGGAGAATCAAAGCATGTTTTTTAAGAAAAACTTAGTTGATCAACTTAGAAGAAGGGTAATGGCAATCAATGTTGCCAATAAAATCAGAAAGGGCTATTTGCCATTCAATATTTTGAATATACAAATGTTCAATTTGTGTTTTAGAAAATGGTACCATTATAGTCTTTGGATTGTAACCAGACAATTGTTGAATATGAGTTCTCATCTTAAATATTAACTTGCTAACCATATCCACATAAGTAGTCAATAACTTAGCTTGTTTATGAGGCAAAAAGATCCATTCAATTATAACCTCTGTTTGTCAAATTATTTCTGTCGGAGAATATGGGGTGGATATAATCAAGGCTGTTATGGGCTGATTTAATTCTACCCTAGTCAATTGTTGATTTTGAATTGCCTGATTAATTTGTTGTATTTCTTTTTTGGCTTCAGGGGTTAAAGAGTGAGGATTGTTTAACTCATTATCTCCTTTTAATATATTAAATAGATTTTTTAAGGCATAATTAGGAATCTCTAATGTTGGACAAAGCCAGTTAATATCACCAAATTTTGAAAATCATTTAAAGTTTTAAATTGATCAGTTCAAATCTGTTTTTTGTGGAGCTATTAAGTTTCTACTTAATATATATCCTAAATATTGATAAGGAGCTTCATTTTGAATTTTATCTGTTGTAATAACTAATCCATATAATTCTAAAATCTTTTGGGTTTCTAAAAATATTTGTTGAAGAATTTTCTTATCAAAGTATGCTAATAAAATATCATCTATATAATGAATAATATAGGCTTGTGAATATATTTTTCTAATTAAACATAAGAGCTGATTTACAAAGTGTTGACATAAGGTGTGGCTGTCCATCATTTTTTGTGGTAAGACAGTCCATTGATATCATTGATTAAGGTCTTTATTATTAATATTGGGAATAGTAAAAGCAATTTTTGGAGCATCTTTAGGATCTAATGGGACAGTGAAAAACACTCTTTTAAATCAATGATAATAATTTCCCATCCTTTTGGAATCACAGCAGGAGAAGGGAGTCCAGGTTGCAATGCTCTCATGGGTTCCATAACAGCATTAATTTTTCTTAAAACTGCAAGCATTCTCCATTTTCTTGACTTCTTTTTAATCATAAAGACTGGTGAATTCCAAAGGCTAGTAGTTTCTACTATATGTCCTAGTTTTAATTGTTCTTCTACTAAAGTTTGTAAGGTTTCAATTTTTTCTTTTGATAAGGGCCACTGTTCCACCCATATAGGTTTATTTGAAAGCCATTTTATTTTTAATGCAGTCTTTGGAACAGTGGCCCCTAGGCTAAATTTTGAGGAGTACTGGGGTGAAGTCCCATATTAGTCATAATTTGTTTTGTCTGAGACATTATGGAAGGTATTGTAATATAAGTTCCCCATTGTATAAGTAAATCACAGCCCCATAAGTTACATAGGAATATCAGTGACCAATGGTTGAAACATAGCGGTTTGTTGATCAGGCCCCTGGCATCGCATAGGGCATGTACTCTGAGCTATATTGTTCATTGTTTCTATTCCAGTAACAATTGTAGGAACTTGTTGTAATGGCTAAGACTGAGGCCAGTGCTTAGAGGCAATGACAGACACATCTGCCTCTATGTCCATAAGTCCAGGGAATTGCCTTTCCATAATTTCTATTTCTAACATTGGTCTTTCATCTGTAACAAAAGTTTGCCAAAATACTTGTTTTCCAGTACTGTCAAATCTCCCTATTCTCTTTTTAGGAGAAGAATTTAATTTTAGATAAGGTAATAATAATAATTGAGCAATTTGATCTCTCACAGATATTTGATAGGGAACATTGGTTTTTAGCATCATAAGTATTTCTCCTTCAAAATCTTCATCTATTATTTCAATTTGAACTTTAACCCCCTTTAAAGTGGGACTGCTTTTTTCTATTATTAAACCAACAGTATTTTTGGTAGGGGTTCATAGATGTCAGTTGGTATCTTATATATTTTCATAGAGGGCATTACTAATAAATTTTCTATGGCTGGTATGTCTAATGTTGCACTCTCTGATGTTGTTGGGAGTAAGTCATGAACTGATTGTTTTCTCCCTGTTGAGCTGGGTAGGCATAGGGAACTGCATTCCAAGTGTCCACATTGTTTCTGGGGCCCCAATCCCCATTTCCTGCCAAGGGAGTTCCATCTTTATGACATTTTGACTTAACATTGATTTGTCCAGTGATTTTTTTTTTTACATTTTGGGCATAATCCTGGAATTTTTATATCATTTTTTGTCTGCTTTGAATTTTCTCCTTTACAAACCTTTTTAATGTGTCTTAATTTTCCATATTGGTGACATTTTATATCTGTCTTTTAGTAGTCTTAGACAATGTTTGAGCCAGAAGTTGCATTTTATGTGGTTCTGATCCAATATCCTGGCAAACTTTAAGATATTTTTTAGAGGGGCACCCTGTGCTTTGAGAGGCTGAATCACCTTTTTACATTCTGAGTTAGCATTGTCATAAGCAAGAACTTGCATCAGCAAATCTCTCAAACCAGGTTGTGAGACTGTTTTATTTAAATTTTGACATAGCCTGGCAATAAAATCTACATAAGGTTCCCCAGTTGATTGTTTAATTTGGGTAAATGAAATCAAGGCTTGTCCAGGTGGATTTATTTTCCCCCAGGCTTTTAAACATATCATTTTCACTTGAGCAAGTAATTGATCATCGAATTGTAACTGAGCTTGAATGTTAAAATGTGTCCCACTACCCATTAATTGAGCAAGTGTTATATCAACTGGAGGGTTGGCTGTCTCATTTTTGCGAGCTTGTTGATTTGTCTCATCTTGCCACCAGGTACTAAATTGTAAAAATTTTGAGGTGGAAAGGCAAGTTCTGGCTATCATTTTTCAATCATAAGGAATTAACCATTTAGCTTGTGAAAGTCCCTGAATTAGTCCCATGGTATAAGGAGAATTAGTTTCATATTGGGTACATGTCTGTTTTATCTCCTTTACAGTTTTAAATGGTATGGCATTATAATCATAATGCATTTTTCCTTGTAGGAATTGAGGATCTGGTGGGATTTGAGTTATAGCAACAGGGAGAACTAAAGCAACTTCATCTCCCAGCAACTGTGTCATACAAACTCCCTTTTGTAAAGGAGTCATTTTATTAGGCAGTTATCTGTGGTTTAAAAGCAAATCTATCATCTCAGTGGTTTCAGGATTGAAAAGAGGGGACTCGACCAAAGGTGCAGTTGGTCGAGTGAGAAAGAGCTGTTCTTGACTTCTATCATTTTTTTTGTCTCTTATTTTTCATTTGTATTGATTGTTTTTCTTTCTCATCACCTACGTTAATATACATATATATATATATATATAAATATATATATAATTCATTTTCTCCATTTGTTCTTGTATTTGTTTTACAGAATCTCCTGAATCCGAGGTTTCGGATTATAGTGGTCTTAAAGCTGTGTTAATAAGATTCCCTACTGACCATACAGACAAAGGAATCTTTTCACCGCGTTGGTAGGCACAGCGCAGGCAATGCATAACTTCTTGTCATTATTCATGTCTCAGAGTCCCTTTATCTGGATCTAGCCAGTGATAATATTTTTCAATGGCACAAAACAATTTTTTAAAAGAGGAGTGAGAAATCTCAACCCCCGAACTTTTAAACAAAGTCCTTAATACTTGCATATAGTCACTATGCTCAGAAGGATTTTGCCCCATTGTTACCCTGACTGACAAATCCACAGGGGTGTACTTACCGAGTACTTTTCTCGTCCACCGAGTTGGCCGGATTTCCCTGCCTTCTCTGCCATTTAGTAGCTAGCCTCGAAGGCTGGATTCACTTTCGGGTCCCTGTTCGGGCGCCACTTGTGAAGACCAGCTCAGCAAGCAGGGTTTCCAAAAGCGCAATACGGCAAGAGAATGAGAAACGAGACACAAGAATTCAGAGAAAAGCGAGGATCAGGGGACCAACACTGCTCCAAAGTGAAGGTGCCGAAACTGAATCCAAGCCAGCTTTCAGCCGTGAATGAAAGAATATGCAGGGAGTTAAACTATAACTCATGTGGACTTCAGGGCCAAAGATCAAAATGATCATTAACCGTTGAGTAATTAGGAAAATAGTAATCAATAACAAGTCAGTAACTAAGACTAATATTCTTATCTATAGATTTTCCACCAGATACGTAAAACATGTGACTCTGAGACGCCAGTTGAGAAACAGTCTGGGGTCGGTTTTCCAACCCCAGGATCATATCTTGTTTTCAAGATTATGAACTGTTCCCTCTGGACTTGTTCCAAGAGTCTCATGCCTTATAGCATCCAGTTTATCAATAATTATAAATTTCTTTTGCAGCCCTTGCCAGGGCCTGCTTTTCTTTTATTCTTCCTGTCTCCCACAGTTACTTCTCCAACAATGTGTTAAATACATTTAATAATTTTTTGCTCCCGAAATAATTTGTTTAATACATTATTGCTCCTTCATTTAATACTTAACATGTGTATGTATAAAAATATACACATATTGCTTATGTACTAATTGCTTACCTGTTTTTGGAAAAAAAAAAAAACTGGTTTATTTTGTACCCCAGGAATTAACTTTTGCCCTCAATAATTGACTGTAAAATAGAAAGACAAGGATATCTTAAGATGTCTTAAAAGTTAAGTAAGACTTGGTGAGAGCCACCAGAGATAGGCAAGAGTGGATAAAATGAACATACATCGCAAGGTGAGGGCTATCTTTAAAATGACCTTGAGGTTAGAGTGGCAGGTAGACAGACACTGCTTCTATAAAGATATATCTATTCCACTTACTTAAGCCCAATCAGCTGTGCAAAAATGAGTTTCAATTACTGATGAGTTAGATACCACATCAAAATTATAGTAAAAACAAAGGAACATAATTTCAAAGACAAACAATATTTAAAGTTGGTCAATATCAGTGGTCAATTTATGCTAATGTTTTCTAGAAAAGATAAAAGCTTTTCAACTATGAAAAGAATAGCAGAGAAACATTTGAAAATATGATTGCCTTTATGTAAAGAAACTGTATTGTTAGATATCAAAAATATATAACTCATGCTTACTAGCTTATTTCGGTCTTTAAAGTACTTTCTGATGTGGCCCATTTACAAAATCTTTACTGAATTTGTTACATTATTAGTATAGATTTATGTTTTTGTTTTTTGGCCATGAGGCATCTTGGATCTTAGCTGTATAACTGGGAATTAAATACTCATGCATTGCATTTGAAGGTGATGTTTTAACTACTGGATTGCCAGGGAAGTCCCCTATATTATGTCTTTATACCACATATATTTATGAGTTTGAAAGGAATTGGCCTCAGGTGACACGATGTGAATAATGGAAAAATGACAAGGGACCAATTCATTTTAATTTCCTTTACTTTAGACATCATTGGAAGCTGAGCAAACACAATGTTAAAGAAAAACTACACAGAGGTGACTGAGTTTATCCTCCTGGGACTGACAGATCGAGCTGACTTGCAGCCTGTCCTTTTTGTGGTCTTCCTAGTCATCTACCTGATCACAGTCATCGGCAATGTGAGCATGATTTTGTTAATCAGAAGTGACTCAAAACTTCAGACTCCAATGTACTTCTTCCTCAGCCACCTCTCCTTTGTAGATCTCTGTTATGCCACCACTGTCACTCCTCAGATGCTGGTCAATCTCTTATCTGAGAGAAAAACTATTTCCTTCCTTGGTTGCTTTATACAGTTTGACTTTTTCATTTCCTTGGGGATCACGGGTTGCTATATGCTCACAGTGATGGCCTATGACCGCTACATGGCCATCTGCAAACCCTTGTTATATGGCAGCAAAATGTCCCGAGGTGTCTGCCTCTCTTTCGTTGCTACATTCTTATATTTATGGCTTTGCAAATGGTCTTGCACAGACCATCCTGATGCTCCGTCTCTCCTTCTGTGGACCCAATGAAATCAACCACTTTTACTGTGCGGACCCACCTCTCCTAGTCCTGGCCTGCTCAGATACTTATGTCAAAGAGACTGCCATGTTCGTGGTGGCTGGTTCCAACCTCACGTGTTCTCTCACCATCATCTTCATCTCCTACATTTTCATCTTTAGAGTCATTCTACGTATCCACTCTGCAGAAGGGAGGAGCAAAGCCTTCTCCACTTGTGGGTCTCACTTGACAGCTGTCACTGTATTTTATGGGACACGCTTCTGCATGTTTCTGAGGCCCCCTTCCAAGACATCTGTGGAACAGGGCAAAATCGTAGCTGTTTTTTATATTTTTCTGAGTCCTATGCTAAACCCTTTGATCTACAGCCTTCGGAACAAAGATGTTAAAAGAGTAATAAAAAAGTGATTCAAGAGAAATTGTTTGTCAAATAGGGTACACATTTGGCCAGAGGTATGTAATATTTTGTATTCTCTGACAAATTAGAGAGACTATTAAATTAATAAGTCACTTTTTGTCATTGTTTTTTTTTTTCTTTTGTAATTCACTTACAAGACTTGAAAGAATGTGTCAGGTCATTACCTTGTGATATTTCACTGTATTTAAAATGAATATCACATAGAAATTCAATGACAAAACCAGACAGCATTGTTGTTGCTCTCTAAAATTAATAAAGGCCAGATAATTTTAACCACAATACTCAAAACAGTAAAAAGTTATAAAAGTCAGAATTTCCAAATGTTGCTAAGGCAATGACAATTTGTTAGATATGGGAGGCTTAATAATTTCCAAACTATTTTTCAAAACTTGTCAACCATATCAGGAGGAAAAGTTTTTTGTTTGTTTGTTTGATTTTTCCTTTATGTACATTATACATCAGTTAAAATATTTGAGTATCTTAAGTTGTTTCTCTAAAAAATATATTTAGGCATTAGTACTGACCTATTTCTGGAGAAGGAAATGACAACCCACTCCAGCATTCTTGCCTAGAGTATCCCATAGCCAAAGAGCCTGGTGAGCCCTGGTCCATGGGGTCATAAAATGTCAGACATGGCTGAGTGACTAAAACACACACATATTGGTCTATTTAGGCCTCCCGATGGCACAGATGGTAAAGAATCTGTCTGCAAAGCAGGGGGCCTGGGTTCAGTCTTTGAGTTGGGAAGTTCCCCTGGAGGGGATCATGGCAACCCACTCTAGTATCCTTGCCTGGAGAATCCCCTTGGACAGAGGAGCCTGGTGGGCTACAGGGTCACAAAGAGTTGGACATGACTAAGTCACTAACCACACAGTGGAATCCTCATTCATAAAACTTTTGACAGAAATCTCCATTAATCAGTAAGTCAACTTTGTAATGAAAAAACAGAAGGATCTTAGAATATTTTAACTCTAGTTATATTCTGCTTCTAACTTATGTGGCATCATTTGGAAGTATATACTTAATTATTGACAATAGCTTTTATTTTAAAATGAACTTTAAATATTATTATTATATATGAATGTAATTATGGTAATATTGAATGTTTATTTAATATCAATATTCCTTTAACTTTAGTGAACTTTATCAGTGAATCTCTCACTGTTCTCCTTCCCCCCACACTTCAAGTTTTGTTTCTTCTGTGTAATATATACCTTTATATTCAGTTATTTCAGTGAGAATTTGTGTGAGACTAATTCTCCTTTTTTATTTTTCTGAAAATTTCTTGTTTTAATTTTACTTCTCAAAGAATTTATTTGGATATAAATGTAGATACACAGATACTTTCTTTTAGTACTTAAAAATATTCCATTATCTGTCTTCCATTAGTTTTAGTAATACAGATGGTTGCACTATCAGATAATTTGTATTTCTCTGTATTTAAAATATTGTATTTTTATAATTTGCTAATTTTCAGTTTCAGCATTTGTCTTTGTTGGGATTTAGTTATATTTATCTTCTTACATTTTCATTGCCTCCTTGGCTGATCTTTCCAAGTCATATCCTCTTAGTATCTGCTCTTAAAATATCATATAACTTTAGATGATAGAAATTTTCACAATTGCAATTTTAACATTATTTTTTGATTGATTTTGTATATTTTATCCCCAGGGTCATCACCTTCAAGCTGACTAGGTCTATATTTGGCTTTGCTCACTAATTTAAAGTTGGTATATATCCCAAAACCTAGAATACAGGTGGTTTAGTAAATATCATTTAATTTAATAAACTGTCACTATACCTTTTGCATTATAATTGAGTAATTCAAGTTTTACTCTCTTCAACTTCCAAACATGATTTTCAATGAAAGTGAAAGTTAGTTACACAGTCGTGTCCTATTTTTTGTGATCCCATGGAGTGTATCCTGCTGGGCTCCTCTGTTCATGGAATTCTCCAAGAAAGAGTACTGGAGTGGGTTGTCGTTTCCTTCTCCAGGGGATCTTCATGACCCATGAATTGAACCCAGGTTCCTGCACTACAGGCAGATTCTTTACCAAATGAGTCATGAAGGAAGCCTTCTAATTCTTAATAATTTAAAACTATCTATTGTACAACTTCATCCCTCCCACCATAAAGAAGACATGCTTTAAGGACACACCATATCTTTTGACTTTCTCTTAGACACTTCATTAAGCATATGGTGACAAATAGGATGCTCTCCCTGGATAGTTGTTAGTTATGTGGATGAAGGAATGAATGAATTGATGGATAAATGAATGCCACAATACACAGAGGATGTGTAATATTATGTAAACTTGACACATTTCTTTCCTAAACCACTTGATATGAAAAAGCTATCTATTAGCCTGTTTGAATCCCAGTCTCACAATTCATTAGTTATCTCTCCCAGAGAAAGTTAATTATACTCTACTAACCTCAGTTTCTAATCTAAAAAATGAAGACAATAGTACTAATGGCCCATGGATTTGTGAGGATTAATTAAGCTAATACATGTAAAGTGATAAGCCTAATGCTGGCATATACTAAGTATTCAGTGCCTATGATCTATATAAGTAATTACTCCAATTCTGTTTTCTTTCCTATAATATTTACAGAAGAGAGTCACTTATATCATATTCCTACAGAGTTTCAGTTTTGAGGGATAAGGATGTCTTCAAAGAATTCAAAATTACCTAAGAGAAAAAAGCCATGATTTGTTGTACAGTCACTGAATTAAATGCACACTGCACTCTCCTTAAATTATTCAGCATATATTTGCTCTTAAATTATTATCTTCAGGGACCTTACTAGTTGTGCATATCACATCCTTGTTAAATGTGTTTCCAGGCTAGGGGTGGCAACAGAAATATTAGTAGGTAATGGAAGCAGTATATAAGATAAGGATAAGGCAGAGTGGTAATATCACATGCAGTATGGATGCTAACAGATTCAAGAGATTAGATCTGATAGAGTGCCTGGAGAAGTATGGTCCAGGGTTCATAACATTGTACTGGAGGTGGTGATCAAATCCATACCCAAGAAGAAAAGCAAAGAGGCAAAATGATTGTCTGAAGAGGTCTTACAAATAGCTGAGGAAAGAAGAGAAGTGAAAGGCAAAAGAGAAAAGGAAAGATATATCCATCTGAATACAGAGTTCTGAAGAATAGCAAGGAGAGATAAGAAAGCATTCCTAAGTGATCAGTGCAAAGAAATAGAGGAAAACAATAGAATGGGAAAGACTAGAAATCTCTTCAAGAAAATTAGAGATACCAAGGGAATATATCATGCCACAATAAAGGACAAAAATTGCATGCACCTAACAAAAGCAGAAGATATTAAGAAGAGGTGGCAAGAGTACACAAAAGACCTATACAAAAAAGATCCTCATGACCCAGATAACCATGATGGTGTGGTCACTCACTTAGAGCCAGATATCCTGGAATGTGAAGTCAAGCAGACCTCAGGAAGTATCACTATCATCACTATGAACAAAGCTAGTGGAGGTAATGGAATCCCAGCTGAGCTATTTTAAATCCTAAAAGATGATACTCTTGAAGTGCTGCATTCAATATGCCACCAAATTTGGAAAATTCAACAGTGCCCACAGGACTGGGAAAGGGCAGTTTTCATTCTATTCCCAAAGAAAGGCAATGCCAAGAATGTTCAAACTACTGCACAATTGCACTCATCTCACATGATAGCAAAGTAATGTTCAAAATTCTCCAACCTAGGCTTCAACAGTACGTGAACCAAGAACTTCCAGATGTTCAAGCTGGATTTAGAAAAGGCAGAGGAACCAGAGATCAAATTGCAACATCTATCGGATCATAAAAAAGCAAGGCAATTCCAGAAAAACATATACTTCTGCTTCATTGACGATGCTAAATCCTTTGATTGTGTGGATCACAACAAATTGTGGAAAAGTCTTAGGAGATGGGAATACCAGATCACCTTATCTGCCTCCTGAGAAACTTGTATGCAGGTCAAGAAGCAACAGTTAGAACCAGACATGGAACAATGGACTGGTTCCAAATTGGGAAAGGAGTACATCAAGGCTATATATTGTAATCCTGCTTATTTAATTTATATGCAGAGTACATCATGTGAGATCCTGGATTGGGTGAAACACAAGCTGGAATCAAGAATTCAGGGGGAAATACCAATAACCTCAGATATGCAGATGACACTGCCCTTATGGCAGAAAGTGAAGAAGAACCAAAGAGCCTCTTGATGAAAGTGAAAGAGGAGAGTGAAAAACCTGGCTTAAAACTCAACATTCGAAAAACTAAGATCATGGCATCTAATCCCACTCAGTTCAGTTCAGTAGCTCAGTCATGTTCCAATTCTTCACTGCAGATGGTGATTGCAACCATGAAATTAAAAGATACTTGCTACTAGGAAAAGAAGCTATGACCAACCTGAAAGAAAAGTGAAAGTGAAAGTCGCTCAGTTGTGTCCAACTCTTTGCAACCCCATGGACTATACAGTCCCTGGAATTCTCCAGGCCAGAATACTGGAGTGGGTAGCCTTTCCCTTCTCCAGGGGATCTTCCCAACAACCGGGATCAAACCCAGGTCTCCCACACTGCAGGCAGATTCTTTACCAGCTGAGCCACAAAGGAAGCCCATGATCAACCTAGACAGCATATTAAAAAACAGAAACATTACTTTGAAGACAAAGGTCTGTCTAGTCAAAGCTCTGGTTTTTCCAGAAGTCATGTATGGATGTGAGAGTTGGACCATAAGGAAAGATGAACACCAAAGAATTGATGTTTTTGAACTGAGATGTTGAAGAAGACTCTTGAGAGTCCCCTGGACAGCAAGGAGATCAATCAGTCAATCCTAAAGAAAATCAGTCCTGAATATTCACTGGAAGGACTGATGCTGAAGCTGAAGCTCCAATACTTTGACCATGTGATATGAAGAACTGACTCATTGTAAAAGATGTTGATGCTGGGAAAGACTGAAGGAAGGAGGAGAAGGGGGCGGCAGAGGATGAGATGGTTGGATGGCATCACCGACTCATGAACATGAGTTTGAACAAACTCCAGGAGTTGGTGATGGACAGAGAAGCCTGGTGTGCTGCAAAGTCCATGGGGTCTCAAAGAGTCGAACACAACTGAGTGGCTGAACTCAACTGGACTGAACTGGTGGAGGTTAAATTCAGTTCTGTGGAAGCAAAAAACATCATTTGAGAAGAACTCAATTTAAACCTTTTCCTAGAGTCAGGATCAACTTGGACCAGATGAGAACAATGAAAGCACTGACTGGAAAGACAGTAAGACAAAAATTGACTGAGTGATGAAGGAAAGAGGACAAAGTGTGACTTCAGCTTTCAAAATGGCAGCTACCTGCCACTGAGAATGTAGTCAGCTGGGTAAGTGACATCAAGAATTGAAATCCTACTGTCACACACTAGCCATGTGGCACAGGGTCAGTTAGTACTATATGGTACTGGGTGAGAGGTGCCTCTATCTCTTTAGCGGTAAGTTCAGGAATATGTCTCTACTTAGTTTTTAGGGTTGTTGGTTGGTTTTTTTTTTTTTTTTGAGAAATCAATTAAATTTTTAAATTTTAATCAATTAAAAAAACAAATGAAAGGTATTTGCCAGCCGCCTTGTCAGTTTATTCTTTAAAAAGAAGAGAGTTGTTGTGGTTGTTAATAGTCTCAATGACTAGAGCTAGAAATAATTGAACTCTAGGGAGTTGATCCCCCTAGCACAATTCTATTATAAAGTCCCAAGGTTCCTCACATCCATGCTGTATCTGAAAGATCGCCCTTCTTTCATAGGTAAGATTAGGTATTGTTAAAATATATTTTGTGATTTACAAACAAACATTTTAATAACTAAAATAAAATTATGACTGAAACATACTCTGATGAATTAACAAATGTCTTGATTTAAATCTGCTGTTCTTTTAAGAGTATGTGAAAGTCACTATGGATCATACAGTCCATGGAATTCTCCAGGCCAGAATATTGGAGTGGGTGGCCTTTCCAGATCCCAGGGGATCTTCCCAACTCAGGGATATAACTATTTGTAAATGTAGAGTAGAGTAACATAATAATAGAAGAAAACTATATCAGAGGCCACATTAGACAGCCTCAGTGGTGAGGGTGAGTGTCAAGAGTACAAAATTTACTTGTCCCAGAGCTACTTCTGTCCACTTGCAAATACTTCTCTCTGAGTTTCCCAGCTCAACCGTGTAGGATGTTGTGTTCTATTTTTGTAAAAGAAGATTATTACCATAAAGTATCAGTATCAGTTAAATTATCTGGAATGTTCATTTCTTGCGCTGTCTCCATTTCCACAAAAAAAAATAAAAAAGATTGGATATATTATTTTGGTTTTTGATGAATGACCATAAACAGAGGCACTGGATACAATCCCAGGACCAAAATAATGGTTTCTTTATTATGACACTTGCTATAATTTTATGAACTTAAATAATTATGATTTCATTGATTTACATGACTTGTCTTGCCCTTTACAACCCTATTCAGTACTTCTAAAATTCTTAAAAGCAGAATGAGTTAATGCAAGTGTGCAAGAAAGCAGGAGTGGTTAATTTACCATGTGCCTTACAATGTGACCAGTGTCCATCTTTTAATACTCTATTTATTAATAAAAGCCAGTATAACATTGATACATCTGGGTCTGAGCTATTGAAAAAATGTAATTTTTTTTGCATGATCGTTGTCATGGTAATTTTTATCCGGCAGAGATATTGGGAGGTGAATTTTATGATTTCTTACCTATTGATTCAGCTGTATGTGTAATTTGATTATTATTGTTATTAAGAGTATGACATTTTATGTGTTTTAAAGAATATATTTAATTCATGCTCTAGAGTTTTTCTTTACTTTTTGCAAGAGTTAAAATGAGGTATAGTTACAGAAAAATCATTATGACTTGGGGATGTGTTTCACAATCTTTTGCAATGATTGTGCTCTCCCGCATGGGGTGAGTTTTAATATATTCTCTGTGTGTTAGTCACTCAGTCATGTCCTACTGTGCAACAACGTGGGCTGTATCCTGCCCCAGGCTCCTCTGTCCATGAAATTCTCCAGGCAAGAATACTGGAGTGTGGTTGCCATTTTCTTCTCCAGGGGATCTTCCTGATCCAGGGACAGAACCCAGGTCTCCTGCACTGCAGGCAAATTCTTTACCTTCTGATCCACCTGGGAACATTTTCCCTTAATCATTATCTTTAAGGCTATTTAACACTACGTGTGTGTGTGTGTGTGTGTGTGTGTGTGTGTGTGCCTATGCACATACACATATCACTTGGTACAGTATGCTCATATATTTTTATACAAAAACACTGATTTAATTTAAGTCCCATGAATCAACTTTTACCCCCAATAATTGGTTATGATATACAAATTCAAGAATGTTCTGAGCTAAAATTATAAAAGTTAAGTAAGCTTTGGTGATATGAGGGCCACCTGAGATAGACATGTGGGGAAAATGAACATGCATTGCAGAGTGAGGGATCAGCTTGAAAATGATCTAGAGTGGTAGGTAGACAGATTCTAGTTCTACAAAGACATCTGTACCGCTTCCTTAAGTCCATTCAACTGAAGAAAACACATGAACTTCAATGACTGATGCTTAAGATAGTGTTATCATTGACTCACTAATTCATGTAGGACTCTTTTGTGATTCCATTGACTGCAGCCCACAAGGCTCTTTTGTCCATGGGATTTCCCAGGCAAGAATATTCAAGTAGGTACCTATTTCTTTCTCCAGGGGATCTTCCTGACCCACGGGTCAAATTCATGTTTCCTGCAAGTGGGCAGATTCTTTTGCTTAACATACTACATCAAAAGGGATACTGAAAACCAAAGACTAATAATTTCAAAGAAAAGCAACATTTAAAGAAACTATAAGTAAACACTTCATAGTAGGATTTGCATAAAAGAGAAAAGTTTTTCAAATATGAAAAGACTTGCAGAAAAGCATTGAAAATATGACTGCTTTATATAAAAGTGTGAATGTACATAAAGGAGCTCTATGTTAAGCTAATTATTGAAAACATCAATTACAGGTTTACTAGGCTATTTCTTTATGTCACATGTATTTACAAGTCTGAAAGAAAAGGAACAAGTATTAGATGACATGATGTAGGAAATGGAAAAATGATAAAAGACAAATAAATTTTATTTCCATTACTTTAGCCATTGTTGGAAGCTGAGCAACACAATGTTAAAGAAGAACTACAGAGAGGTGATTGAGCTTATCCTCCTGGGACTGACAGATCGAACTGATTTGCAGCCTGTTCTTTTCGTGGCTTCTTAGTCATCTACCTGATCACAGTCATCGGCAATATGAGCATGATTTTGTTAATCAGAACCGACTCAAATCTTTAGACTCTGCCAGGAGCCAGCACACGAGATCCCACCCATGACAAGGTCGTGAGGAGAAGACCTGACAAGCAAGGCAGATCAGGACTTCAGGGATTTCGAAAAGCTGCCCTGGCACTCACCTTAAAGATGATCTCTGTCTTTCTGATGCTTGCTATATTAGACTACTCCCTAATTTCTGTGACATGGGTAGAAGGCCTTCCCCGATCTCTTTCCAAACAGAATCAACTTAGAACTTTAATTAATATGTCCGCCGGACGGTGGTATCCTATAAGATTATCCAGGATGAAAGGAGTGTTTCAATTTAGACCCCTTTGCTGGCATTCTAGCCTGCTTGGCAAATGCATACTAATGCACATGACTGCTCACAACACCTTAATCATAAACAGCATAAAGAACCTGATCACACAAAAGGCCCTAATAGGCACAGAGCCCTTCGGGGGTGAGGAAGCCCTATTAGAGAACATAAAAATATTATTCTAAAAGTGGTTATAGTTAAAGATTTAGAAAAACAGGAGTTTAAAATTGTTAATTTTAACCAGGAATGCTAAACAGGGGCTGCCTCACTGGAGCTGCAGAGTCTTTGTGTGGTAAACCTTTTAGATAAATTTAACTGATAACTTCTGCAAAAGGACTGACCTTTGTGCTCATTAAATAATAGATTATGGAAAACAGCTTTGCATTCACCTAAGTCATAAAAGGTCAATAGGCCCCAAGGCCAGAAGATAATGTACAAGACCCTCATAAACAAAGAAGTATGCAGAAAACACCCTGGTTTTGTGAAGAACAAGCTGATGTAATGTTAAACTATCTTCCCCTTAGAAATGTACTAATTTAGGATATAAAAGCCATGGTAAAAAATAAAGCATTGCCAGACTCTGCCAGACCCTGCAAACACCCCTGTCTGGTCATTCTCTCTCTCTCTCTCTCTCTCTCCCTCGCAGACTTGGCCCTATCAAGGCTGGTCTCACATGTCTTCTCTCTCTCTCTCGCCAATGCCGTTCATCCTGAGGGTATTCCCTGGATCCTGCTGAGGCTGGACCCCAGCAAGACTCCAATGTACTTCTTCCTCAGCCACCTCTCCTTTGTAGATCTCTGTTATGCCACCACTGTCACTCCTCACATGCTGGTCAGTCTCTTATCAAAGAGAAAAAATATTTCCTTCCTTGGTTGTGTCATACAATTTCACTTTTTCATTGCCCTGGTGATCACAGATTATTATATTACTGGCAGTGATGGCTTATGATTGCTATGTGGCCATCTGCAAACCCTTTTTATATGGCAGCAAAATGTCCTGAGATGTCTGCCTCCCTCTGGTTGCTGCTCTTTATACTTACAGCTTTGCAAATGGTCTTGCCCAGACCATCCTGATGGTCCATCTCTCCTTCTGTGGACCCAGTGAAATCAACCACTTTTACTGTGCGGACCCACCTCTTCTAGTCCTGGCCTGCTCAGATACTTATGTCAAAGAGACTGTCATGTTCTTGGGGGCTGGTTCCAACCTCATGTGTTCTCTTACCATCATCCTCATCTCCTACATTTTCATCTTCACAACCATTCTGTGTATCCATCCTGGAGAAGAAGGCACAAGGCCTTCTCCACCTGTGGGTCTCACCTAACGGCTGTCATTATATTTTATGGGACATTGTTCTGCATGCATCTGAGACCCCCTTCTGAGACATCTGTATAACAGGGCAAAATTGTAGCTGTTTTTTATATCTTTGTGAGTCCTATCCTAAATCCTTTGATCTACAGCCTTCGGAACAAAGATGTTAAAAGAGCATTAAGGAAAGCAATTCAAAGGCAATTGTTCATGAAATAGGGTAAATATTTTGGTCACAGGTATTTAACATATCTGTATTCTCTGAGCATTTATTGAACACTTTAAATTAAGTCATTTTTTTTGTCTTTTGTAATTGGCTTATTACATTTACAAGAATTTGTCAAATTATTAGCTGTGTTGCCTTAGTTTATTTAAAATGAATACTGCACAGAAATTAAAATATAAGACCAGACAGCATTATTATTGCTCTATAAAATTGATAAAGGACAGAAAATTCTATTGGCAGTATTCAGAGGGATATGGAGAAGGCAATGGCAATCCACTCCAGTACTCTTGCCTGGAAAATCCCATGGACAGAGGAACCTGGTAGGCTGCAGTCCATGGGGTCGCTAAGAGTCAGACACAACTGAGTGACTTCACTTTCACTTTTCACTTTCATGCATTGGAGAAGAAAATGGCAACCCACTCCAGTGTTCTTGCCTGGAGAATCCCAGGGACGGGGGAGCCTGGTGGGCTGCCGTCTATGGGGTCGCACAGAGTTGGATACGACTGAAGTGACTTAGCAGCAGCAGCAGCAGAGGGATATATGTTATAAAAGGCAGAATTTTTTAAAAAATGTTACAGTTATGACAATTTGTTAGATTTGGGGGGGTTAAAATTTCCAAATGATTTTCCAGAAATTTTCAATGATAGCCAGTGTGGTTTTGTTTATTTGTTTGTTTTTCCTTTATTCAAATTATATCAATGAAGATCTTTCAGAATGTCATGCTATTAATCTAAGGAGTATTTTTATATCATAGAACTGGTCCATTGAAATCCTCAAAAATAAGCACTTGAAGGAAATTCTAAATTTTCTTTGAAAGTTTTTTTTTAATTTATATGCAGCCATATCTTAAAATATTTAAATTTTTTCTTAAAATGTTTAAAGAGATGGGAATGCAAACCACCTTACCTGCCTCCTGAGAAACTTGTTGGAAGCAACAAGAAGCAACAGTTAGAACCATACATGGGAAAATGGGCTGGTTTACAATTGGGAAAGGAGTATGTCAAAGCTGTATATTGTCACCCTGCTTATTTAACTTATATTCAGAGAACCTAATGGGAAATGCTGGACTGGATGAAGCACAAGCTGGAATCAAGCACCTGGGAGAAATATCAACAAACTCAGATATTCAGATGATACCACTCTAATGGCAGAAAGCAAAGAAGAACTAAAGAACTATTGAAGAGGGTGAAAGAGAAGGGTGAAAACAGTGGCTTAAGACTCAACATTCAAGAAACTAAGACCATGGCATCTCTCTTGCTCTCTCTCTCTCTTTAGTTGCTAAGTCATGTCCGACTCTTGAGACCCCATAGACTATAGCCTGCCAGGCTCCTCTCTCCATGGGATTCTCCAGGCAAGAATACTGGTCCCATCATTTCATGGTAAATAGATGGGAAAAAAAGTGGAAACAGTGACAGATTTTATTTTCTTGGCCTCCCCAAATCACTGCAGATGGTGACTGAAACCATGAAATTAAAAGACACTTGCTCCTTGGAAAGAAATCTGTGACAAACCTAGACAATGTATTAAAAACCAGGGACATCAGTATGCCAACAAAGCTCCTTCTGGTCAGAGCTATGATTTTTCCAGTAGTCATGTACAGATGTGAGATTTGGGCCATAAAGAAGGCTGAGCATCAAAGAATTTATGCTTCAAGTTGTGATGCTGTAGACAACTGTTGAGCATCCCTTGGACAACAAGGAGATCAAACCATTCAATACTAAAGGAAGTCAGTCCTGAATATTCATTGGAAGGACTGATGCTGAAGCTGAAGCTCCAATACTTTTACCACCTGATGTGAAGAGCTGCCTTATTGAAAAAGACCCTGATTCTGGGAAAGATTGAGGGAGGAGGAAACAGGGATGTGACAGAGGATGAGATGATTGGATGACATCAGTGACTCAATGGACAGCAGGGTGAGCAAACTCAGGGAGATAGTGAAGGACAGGGAAGCCTGGGTTGCTGCAGTTCCTGGGGTCACAAAAAGTCATACATGATTTAGCAACTGAACAAAAACAACAATTGCATCTTAAAACTGGTTTTTTGTTTTCACTTTTTTGTTTATTTATTTTGTTATGAGTTATTTCCAAAATAGAGCCAAAAATAGAAACTAATAGATCACTGGCCCACATATATGTAATAATTAATGTTTACATATAATGCCACTTTTTATTCAGATATTTTAAAAATTTAGATATTGGATCCCACTCCATGTTCTGGAGCCCTACCTGTTATTTTGGCATTTCCTCTAGAGGCATACCTCAATTTTTTGGTGCCAGTAAGCTCTCGAAAGTGATAGGAGTTGAGTAGAGCAGTGTGCAAATAGATGAATTGGAGGGCATGGGCACCTACTCCAGTTTTCTTGCCTGGAGAATCCTTATGGACAGAGGAGCCTGGTGGGCTACAGTCCATATGGTCACAAATGTTTGGACACTACTGAAGCGACTTAGAATGCACACTCACACACTTGATTTATGCTTGTTTCTTTCTTCTGATCTTCAGTATCCCTACTAACATTTTATTGTTTCATCTATAAAACCAAGAGAAGTATTTGTGTATTTTTCTATTTCTTTTTGTAATTTTTTTTCTTTAAACACTGACGTTATATTATTAATCACAGCAAGTAATGAACTGGTATTTTTCCTTTAATCATGGATAGTTTCTATCCCTTCTATGATGTATAAACTCTAAAAGTTTAATTTGTCCGACATTCATAGCTCTTCAGCAGGATTTTTTGTTTTGTTTTTAGTTAATTGATGCTTATCATGACTATTTCTATCCTTTTTTAATTGAAGTCTTCCCTGGTGGCTCCGATGGTAAATTTCTGCCTGCAATGCAGGAGACCTGGATTCAACACCTAGGTCTGGAAGATCCCCTGGAGAAGAGAACAGCTACCCACCCCAGTATTCTTGCCTGGAAGATTACATGGATGGAGGAGACTGTTGGGCTAGAGTCCATGGGGTCACAAAGACTTGGAGATGACTGAGTGACTAACACTTTCACTTTTTTCATAGTTGACTTACCATATTATATGTTTCAGATGTACAACATAGTGATTTTATTCCACTTTTAGTTATTATGATATATATTGGCTATATTCCTTGAGCTGTACAATGTATCCTTGTAGCTCATTTATTTTATATACAGCAGTCTCTAGTGTGTCCATCCCTACCCTTATCTTGCCCCTTCCCCTTCCTTCTTCCTATTGGCAACCACTAGTTTATTTTCTATATCTGTGAGTCTGGTGTTTTGTTGTTGTTGTTGTTCTTCTTCTTGTTACACTTACTAAGTTGTTTTAATTTTTATATTTCCAAATATAAGTGATATTCTACAGTATATGTCTTTCTCTGTCTGACATTTCACTTAACATGATATTTTTTTTTCCTTGATGTGTTCCTCTAATCGGTAATTTTCTTATTTTGTTGTGAATATTGATACTTTGGAATACTTTCTAAAAGTTTTGTGCTTTAAATTTTTTTAAATTATTAACTGTCTTCTGTTAGCTTTGTTATACAGATGTTGCATTACCAGATTACTTGATATTTCTGTCTTTTTCTAACTTCCTAATTTTTAATTTCAGTGTTTGTCTTTGTTGGTATTTAGTTATTCTTTTGCATTTTCAGTGCTTTCTTGACTGATCTCTCAGTCATACCCTCTTAGGATATGTTCTCACAATATCATATAACTTTAATTTAGAGAACTGTTTTCAACTGTAATTTTAACATTGTCTATGTGATTCATTCATGGTTATATTGTCTTCAGGACTGTCAGCTTCATGAGGGCCAGGTCCACGTCTGGTTGTGCTCATTAAGTTTTTTTTTAAAGCAACTTGCTGCTGCTGCTGCTACTAAGTCACTTCAGTCGTGTCCGACTCTGTGTGACCCCATAGACAGCA
>NW_027224416.1:0-45827 GCF_023699985.2 Odocoileus virginianus | reverse complement strand
AGGGAAAAGCCCAGGGGGCTAGTTGGGGAGGTGCCCTGCATGTCTGGACAACCCCTGCAGCCTCCCCCTTCGGGGGGCAGTAGCCCGCGCCGGGAAGGGCCGGGGCAAGGCGGGCCAAGGGCGGGGTTCCGGGTTTGCCTTGGCCTGGGGGGCCCCCAGCACACCGGCCCCTCCCCCAGCAGACCCCCCCGCCTGCCCCCAAAAGGCCTTTTTGGGAAGCACTCGGGCCGGGGCTGTTCCCCGCAAATGCCACACTGCTCAAAACCCGGGAAAAAAGTGCTTTGGGGGGTCCCCCTTTTTCCGGCCCATGGCCCCGAGCCGGGGGACCATTTGGGGGCCACACTCCCGGGCCCAAAGGGCCCAACCCCATGCACATCTGTTCCTCCCCCCCTCCCCTTCAAGAGCTCGGCTGAGCCAAATTCTGTCAGGATCCCTGGCAGCCCCAGCAGCTCCGCCTGGTGGGAAGAGGCGAGCCGACCTGGGATCACAGGGGCCTCTTGCTCTCCCTGCTCCCCTGAGGCAGCTGGGGCAAAGACGGCTTGGCCATCCACCCGTTGCCCCCCTCTTCCCTCCCCAAAAGGCTTGCCTCCTGGGGTTGCAGTGTGGAGAAGCCCCTGCCACACCTCCCCCCCAGTAGGCCTCGTTAGGCCTGGGCCCGGGAAAGGGCCCTAGCGGGGTGAGTTGGGGTAGGTCCCTGCATGTCTGGACAACTCCCTGCACCTGCCCCTTGTGGGGCAGTAGCCCGACCCGGGAAGGCCTGGCAAGGGGGCCCAAAGGGGCGGGGCCTCGCTGGGTTGTCCCTTGGCCTGTGGGGCCCCCCCAGCAGCACCGCCCTCTCCCCCCCAGCAAACCCCCCCGCCGCCCCCAAAGGGGTTTGGGAAGCATCTGCCGGCTTTTCCCCGCAAATCCGGCACACTGCTCTGAAACCCGGGGGAGAAAATGCTTTGGGGTGGTCCTCTCCCCGGGGCCCAGGGCCCCGAGCCTGGGACCAGCTGGGGGTCCACACTCCGGGCCAAAGGGCCCCAAACTCCATCCACGTCTTTTCCCTGCCCCGCCCTTCGGAGCTCGGCTGAGCCAGAGTCTGTCAGGCCCCCCCCTGGCAGCCCCAGCCTCCGCCTGGGGGGGGCCCCTTCGTGGGCAGTAGCCCTGGACGCCAGGAAGGCCTGGGCAAGGCTGGCCAAGGGCAGGGGCCTCGCTGGGTTGTGCCTCTGGCCTGTGGGGCCTCCAGCAGCACCGGCCCTCTCCCTCCAGCAGACCTCCCCGCCTGCCTCCAAAGGCCGTTTGGGAAGCACTCTGGCCGGCTGTTCCCGCAAATGACTCCATGCACACGTCTGTTCCTGCCCCCTGCCTCTTCAGAGACCTCGGCTGAGCCAGAATCTGTTAGGCAGCACCCTGGCGCCACAGCAGCTAAGCTGGGTGGGAAGAGGCAGGGCCGCCCTAGGATCACAGTGGGCCTCTTGCTCTCAGTGCCCCCCTGAGGCAGCTGGTGCAAAGAGTGCTTGGCCATCCCCCCCGTTGCTCCCTCTTCCTCGCAGAAGGCTCTGCCTCCTGGGACGTTGCAGTGTGGAGACAGCCCCTGCCAGCACCTTCCCACCCAGTAGGCCTCAGCTTAGGCCTAGGCCCAGGGGAAAGGCCCTAGCGGGGCTGAGTTGGGGTAGGTGCCCGTGCATGTCTGGACACACTCCCTGCAGCCTGCCCCTTCGTGGGCAGTAGGCCTGGATGCAGGAAGGCCTGGGGCAAGGCTGGCCAAGGGCAGGGGCCTCGCTGGGTTGTGCCTCTGGCCTGTGGGGCCTCCCAGCAGCACCGGCCCTCTCCCTCAGCAGACCTCCCCGCCTGCCTCCAAAGGCCGTTTGGGAAGCACTCTGGCCGGCTGTTCCCGCAAATCGCGCACACTGCTCTGAAACCCGGGAGAAAAGTGCTTTGGGGTGGTCCTCTCTCCGGGCCCATGGCCCCGAGCCTGGGGACCAGCTCGGGGGTCCACACTCCCAGGCCAAGGCCCAACTCCATGCACACGTCTGTTCCTGCCCCCTGCCCCTTCAGAGAGCTCGGCTGAGCCAGAGTCTGTCAGGCAGCTCCCTGGCAGCCCCAGCAGCTCAGCCAGGCTCTCTGCCTCCTGGGGACGTTGCAGTGTGGAGACAGCCCTGCCAGCACCTCTCCACCAGTAGGCCTCAGGAGGCCTAGGCCCAGGGACAAGGCCCTTGCGGGGGGGGGCTGAGTTGGGGTAGGTGCCGTGCATGTCTGGACACACTCCCCTGCAAGCCTGCCCCTTCGTTTGGAGGACAGTGCCCTGGTGGAAGAAGGCCTGGGAAGGCTGGCCAAGGGCAGGGGCCTCGCTGGGTTGTGCCTTGCTGTGGGGCCTCCTCCAGCAGCACCGGCCCTCTCCCTCCGCCAGGGACCTCCCCAGCCTGCCTCCAAAGGCCGTTTGCGGAAGCACTCTGGCCGGTGTTCCCGCAAATCGCGCAAACTTTGATCTGAAAACCCGGGAGAAAAGTGCTTGGGGGTGGTCCTCTCTTCCCCCCCCCTCGGGCACTATGACCCCCGAGTAGGGACCAGCATCGGGGGTCCACACACCAGGCCAAAGGCCCAACTCCATGCACCCAGTCTGTTCCTGCCCACCTGCCCCCTTCAGAGAGCTCGGCTGAGCCAGAGTCTGTCAGGCAGTTCCCTGGCAGCCCCAGCAGCTCCCCCTGGGTGGAAGAGGCAGAGCCGACCTAGGATCACAGTGGGCCTCTTGCTCTCCCTGCTCCCCTGAGGCAGCTGGGGCAAAGACGGCTTGGGCATCCACCCCGTTGCTCCCCTCTTCCCTCTGCCAGAAGGCTCTGCCTCCTGGGACGTTGCAGTGTGGAGACAGCCCCTGCCAGCACCTTCCCACCCAGTAGGCTTCAGCTGAGGCCTAGGCCCAGGGGAAAGGCCCTAGCGGGGCTGAGTTGGGGTAGGTGCCCGTGCATGTCTGGACACACTCCCTGCAGCCTGCCCCTTCGTGGGGCAGTAGCCCTAAACGCCAGAAAGGCCTGGTCAAGGCTGGCCAAGGGCAGGGGCCTCGTTGGGTTGTGCCTCTGGCCTGTGGGGCCTCCCAGCAGAACCGGCCCTATCCCTCTGACAGACCTCCCCGCTGCCTCCAAAGACCGTTTGGGAAGCACTCTGGCCGGCTGTTCCCGCAAATCGCGCACACTGCTCTGAAACCGGGAGAAAAGTGCTTTGGGGTGGTCCTCTCTCCGGGCCCATGGCCCGAGCCTGGGGACCAGCTCGGGGGTCCACACTCCCAGGCCAAGGCCCAACTCCATGCACACGTCTGTTCCTGCCCCCTGCCCCTTCAGAGAGCTCGGCTGAGCCAGAGTCTGTCAGGCAGCTCCCTGGCAGCCCCAGCAGCTCCGCCTGGGTGGGAAGAGGCAGAGCCGACCTAGGATCACAGTGGGCCTCTTACTCTCCCTGCTCCCCTGAGGCAGCTGGGGCAAAGACGGCTTGGGCATCCACCCCGTTGCTCCCCTCTTCCTCTGCCAGAAGGCTCTGCCTCCTGGGACGTTGCAGTGTGGAGACAGCCCCTGCCAGCACCTTCCCACCCAGTAGGCCTCAGCTGAGGCCTAGGCCCAGGGGAAAGGCCCTAGCGGGGCTGAGTTGGTGTAGGTGCCCGTGCTTGTCTGGACGCACTCCCTGCAGGCTGCCCCTTCGTGGGGCAGTAGCCCTGGACGCCAGGAAGGCCTGGGCAAGGCTGGCCAAGGGCAGGGGCCTCGCTGGCTTGTGCCTCTGGCCTGAGGGGCCTTCTAGCAGAACCGGCAATCTCCCTCTGGCAGACCTCCCCGTCTCTCTCCAAAGGTCGTTTTGGAAGCACTCTGTCCAGCTGTTCACGCAAATCGCGCACAATGCTCTGAAACTCGGGAGAAAATTGCTCTGGGGTGGTCCTCTCTCCGGGCCCTGGCACGGAGCCTGGGGGAACAGCTCGGGGGACCACACACCCAGCCCAAGGCCCAACTCCATCCACACGTCTGTTCCTCCCCCCAGCCCCTTCAGAGAGCACGGCTGAGCCAGAGTCTGTCAGGCAGCTCCCTGCCAGCCCCAGCAGCTCCGCCTGGGTGGGAAGAGGCAGAGCCGACCTAGGATCACAGTGGGCCTCTTGCTCTCCCTGCTCCCCTGAGGCAGCTGGGGCAAAGACGGCTTGGGCATCCACCCCGTTGCTCCCCTCTTCCCTCTGCCAGAGGGCTCTGCCTCCTGGGACGTTGCAGTGTGGAGACAGCCCCTGCCCGCACCTTCCCACCCAGTAGGCCTCAGCTGATGCCTAGGCCCAGGGGAAAGGCCCTAGCGGGGACTGGAGGTTGGGGTAGGCTGCCCGTGCATGTCTGGACAATCTCCCTGCAGCCTGACCCCTTCGTGGGGCTAGTAGCCCTGGACGCCAGGAAGGCCTGGGCAAGCTGGCCAAGGGCCAGGGGCTCGCTGGGTTGTGCCTCTGGCCTGTGGGGCTCCCAGCAGCACCGGCCCTCTCCCTCCGGCAGACCTCCCGCCTGCTCCTAAAGGCCGTTTGGGATGCACTCTGCACGGCTGTTCCCGACATATCGCGACTCTGCTCGGATTCACGGGAGTATAGTGCTTTGGGGTGGTCTCTCTTCCGGGCCCATGGCCCCGAGGCCTGGGGACCAGCTCGGGGGTCCACCACTCCCAGGCCAAGGCCCAACTCACACTGCACGTCTGTTCTGCCCCTGCCCCTTCAGAGAGCTCGCTGAGCAGGAGTCTGTCAGGCGCTCCCTGGCAGCCCCAGCAGCTCCGCCTGGGTGGGAAGCAGGCAGAGCCGACCTAGATCCAGTGGGCTTTGCTCTCCCTGCTCCCCTGAGGCAGCTGGGGAAAAGAGGGCTTGGGCATCCACCCCGTTGCTCCCCTCTTCCCTCTGTCAGAAGGCTGTGCCTGCTGGGACGTTGCAGTGTGGAGACAGCCCATGCCAGCACCTTCCCACCCAGTAGGCCTCAACTGACCCCTAGGCCCAGGGGAAAGGCCCTAGCTGGACTGAGTTTGTGTAGGTGCCCGTGCATGTTTGGACACACTCCCTGCAGCCTGACCCTTCGTGGGGCAGATTAGCCCTGGACCAGGATGGCCTGGGCAAGGCTGGCCAAGTGCAGGGTCCCGAGGGTTGTGCCTCTGGCCTGTGGGGCTCCCAGCAGCACCGGCCCTCTCCCCTCCGGCAGACCTTCCCCGCCTGCCTCCAAGGCCGTTTGGGAAGCACTCTGGGCCGGTGTTCCGCAAATCGGCACACTGCTCTGAAAACCCAGGAGAAAAGTTCTTTGTGGTGGTCCTCTCTGCGGGCCCATGGCCCCGAGCCTGTGGACCAGCTCGGGGGTCCACACTACCAGGCCAAGGCCCAACTCATGCACAAGTTCTGTTCCTGCCCCTGCCCCTTCAGAGAGTCGGCTGAGGCCAGAAGTCTGTCAGGCAGCTCCTGGGCAACCCCAGCAGCACCGCCTGTGTGGGAAGTGGCAGAGCCGACCTAGGATCACAGTGGGCCTCGTTGCTCTCCCTGCTCCCCTGAGGCAGCTGGGGCAAAGACGGCTTGGGCAACCACCCCGTTGCTCCCATCTTCCCACTGTCAGAAGGCTCTGCCTACTGGGAGGTTGCAGAGTGGAGACAGCCCCTGCCAGCCACCTTCCCACCCAGTAGGCCTCAGCTGAGGCCTAGGCCCAGGGGGAAAGGCCCTAGCGGGGCTGAGTTGGGGTACAGTGCCGTTGCATGTCTGGACACATTCCCTGCAGCCTGCCCCTTCGTGGGGCAGTAGCACTGGACGCCAGGGAAGGCCTGGGCAAGTGCTGACCAAGGGCAAGGGGCCACGCTGGGTTGTGCCTCTGGCCTGTGGGGTTCTCCCAGCAGCCCACCGGGCCCTCTCCCTCCGCAGGACTCCCCGCCTGCCTCCAAAGGCCGTTTGGGAAGCACTCTAGGGCCGGCTGTTCCCGCAAATCGCGCTCAAATGCTATCAAAACGGGCAGAAAAGCGCTTTGGGGGTGGTCCTCTCTCCGGGCCCATGGCCCTGAGCCTGGGGACCAGCTCGGGGGTCCACACTCCCAGGCCAAGGCCCCAACTCCATGCACACGTCTGTTCCTGCCCCCTGCCCCTTCAGAGAGCTCGGCTGAGCCAGAGTCTGTCAGGCAGCTCCCTGGCAGCCCCAGCAGCTCCGCCTGGGTGGGAAGAGGCAGAGCCGACCTAGGATCACAGTGGGCCTCTTGCTCTCCCTGCTCCCCTGAGGCAGCTGGGGCAAAGACGGCTTGGGCATCCACCCCCGTTGCTCCCCTCTTCCCTCTGCCAGAAGGCTCTGCCTCCTGGGACGTTGCAGTGTGGAGACAGCCCCTGCCAGCACCTTCCCACCCAGTAGGCCTCAGCTGAGGCCTAGGCCCAGGGGAAAGGCCCTAGCGGGGCTGAGTTGGGGTAGGTGCCCGTGCATGTCTGGACACACTCCCTGCAGCCTGCCCCTTCGTGGGGCAGTAGCCGTGGACGCCAGGAAGGCCTGGGCAAGGCTGGCCAAGAGAAGGGGCCTCGCTGGGTTGTGCCTCTGGCCTGTGGGGCCTACCAGCAGCACCAGCCCACACCCTCAGGCAGACCTCCCCGCCTGCCTCCAAAGGCCGTTTGGGAAGCACTCTGGCCGGCTGTTCCCGCAAATCGCGCACACTGCTCTGAAACCCGGGAGAAAAGTGCTTTGGGGTGGTCCTCTCTCCGGGCCCATGGCCGCGATATTGGGGACCAGCTCGGGGGTCGACACTCCCAGGCCAAGGCCCAACTCCATGCACACGTCTGTTTCTGCCCCCTGCCCCTTCAGAGAGCTCGACTGAGCCAGAGTCTGTCAGGCAGCTCCCTGGCAGCCCCAGCAGCTCCGCCTAGGTGGGAAGAGGCAGAGCCGACCTAGGATCACAGTGGGCCTCTTGCTCTCCCTGCTCCCCTGAGGCAGCTGGGGCAAAGACGGCTTGGGCATCCACCCCGTTGCTCCCCTCTTCCCTCTGCCAGAAGGCTCTGCCTCCTGGGACGTTGCAGTGTGGAGACAGCCCCTGCCAGCACCTTCCCACCCAGTAGGCCTCAGCTGAGGCCTAGGCCCAGGGGAAAGGCCCTAGCGGGGCTGAGTTGGGGTAGGTGCCCGTGCATGTCTGGACACACTCCCTGCAGCCTGTCCCTTCGTGGGGCAGTAGCCCTGGACGCCAGGAAGGCCTGGGCAAGGCTGGCCAAGGGCAGGGGCCTCGCTGGGTTGTGCCTCTGGCCTGTGGGGCCTCCCAGCAGCACCGGCCCTCTCCCTCCGGGACAGACCTCCCCGCCTGCCTCCAAAGGCCGTTTGGGAAGCACTCTGGCCGGCTGTTCCCGCAAATCGCGCACACTGCTCTGAAACCCGGGAGAAAAGTGCTTTGGGGTGGTCCTCTCTCCGGGCCCATGGCCCCGAGCCTGGGGACCAGCTCGGGGGTCCACACTCCCAGGCCAAGGCCCAACTCCATGCACACGTCTGTTCCTGCCCCCTGCCCCTTCAGAGAGCTCGGCTGAGCCAGAGTCTGTCAGGCAGCTCCCTGGCAGCCCCAGCAGCTCCGCCTGGGTGGGAAGAGGCAGAGCCGACCTAGGATCACAGTGGGCCTCTTGCTCTCCCTGCTCCCCTGAGGCAGCTGGGGCAAAGACGGCTTGGGCATCCACCCCGTTGCTCCCCTCTTCCCTCTGCCAGAAGGCTCTGCCTCCTGGGACGTTGCAGTGTGGAGACAGCCCCTGCCAGCACCTTCCCACCCAGTAGGCCTCAGCTGAGGCCTAGGCCCAGGGGAAAGGCCCTAGCGGGGCTGAGTTGGGGTAGGTGCCCGTGCATGTCTGGACACACTCCCTGCAGCCTGCCCCTTCGTGGGGCAGTAGCCCTGGACGCCAGGAAGGCCTGGGCAAGGCTGGCCAAGGGCAGGGGCCTCGCTGGGTTGTGCCTCTGGCCTGTGGGGCCTCCCAGCAGCACCGGCCCTCTCCCTCCGGCAGACCTCCCCGCCTGCCTCCAAAGGCCGTTTGGGAAGCACTCTGGCCGGCTGTTCCCGCAAATCGCGCACACTGCTCTGAAACCCGGGAGAAAAGTGCTTTGGGGTGGTCCTCTCTCCGGGCCCATGGCCCCGAGCCTGGGGACCAGCTCGGGGGTCCACACTCCCAGGCCAAGGCCCAACTCCATGCACACGTCTGTTCCTGCCCCTGCCCCTTCAGAGAGCTCGGCTGAGCCAGAGTCTGTCAGGCAGCTCCCTGGCAGCCCCAGCAGCTCCGCCTGGGTGGGAAGAGGCAGAGCCGACCTAGGATCACAGTGGGCCTCTTGCTCTCCCTGCTCCCCTGAGGCAGCTGGGGCAAAGACGGCTTGGGCATCCACCCCGTTGCTCCCCTCTTCCCTCTGCCAGAAGGCTCTGCCTCCTGGGACGTTGCAGTGTGGAGACAGCCCCTGCCAGCACCTTCCCACCCAGTAGGCCTCAGCTGAGGCCTAGGCCCAGGGGAAAGGCCCTAGCGGGGCTGAGTTGGGGTAGGTGCCCGTGCATGTCTGGACACACTCCCTGCAGCCTGCCCCTTCGTGGGGCAGTAGCCCTGGACGCCAGGAAGGCCTGGGCAAGGCTGGCCAAGGGCAGGGGCCTCGCTGGGTTGTGCCTCTGGCCTGTGGGGCCTCCCAGCAGCACCGGCCCTCTCCCTCCGGCAGACCTCCCCGCCTGCCTCCAAAGGCCGTTTGGGAAGCACTCTGGCCGGCTGTTCCCGCAAATCGCGCACACTGCTCTGAAACCCGGGAGAAAAGTGCTTTGGGGTGGTCCTCTCTCCGGGCCCATGGCCCCGAGCCTGGGGACCAGCTCGGGGGTCCACACTCCCAGGCCAAGGCCCAACTCCATGCACACGTCTGTTCCTGCCCCCTGCCCCTTCAGAGAGCTCGGCTGAGCCAGAGTCTGTCAGGCAGCTCCCTGGCAGCCCCAGCAGCTCCGCCTGGGTGGGAAGAGGCAGAGCCGACCTAGGATCACAGTGGGCCTCTTGCTCTCCCTGCTCCCCTGAGGCAGCTGGGGCAAAGACGGCTTGGGCATCCACCCCGTTGCTCCCCTCTTCCCTCTGCCAGAAGGCTCTGCCTCCTGGGACGTTGCAGTGTGGAGACAGCCCCTGCCAGCACCTTCCCAAACCCAGTAGGCCTCAGCTGAGGCCTAGGCCCAGGGGAAAGGCCCTAGCGGGGCTGAGTTGGGGTAGGTGCCCGTGCATGTCTGGACACACTCCCTGCAGCCTGCCCCTTCGTGGGGCAGTAGCCCTGGACGCCAGGAAGGCCTGGGCAAGGCTGGCCAAGGGCAGGGGCCTCGCTGGGTTGTGCCTCTGGCCTGTGGGGCCTCCCAGCAGCACCGGCCCTCTCCCTCCGGCAGACCTCCCCGCCTGCCTCCAAAGGCCGTTTGGGAAGCACTCTGGCCGGCTGTTCCCGCAAATCGCGCACACTGCTCTGAAACCCGGGAGAAAAGTGCTTTGGGGTGGTCCTCTCTCCGGGCCCATGGCCCCGAGCCTGGGGACCAGCTCGGGGGTCCACACTCCCAGGCCAAGGCCCAACTCCATGCACACGTCTGTTCCTGCCCCCTGCCCCTTCAGAGAGCTCGGCTGAGCCAGAGTCTGTCAGGCAGCTCCCTGGCAGCCCCAGCAGCTCCGCCTGGGTGGGAAGAGGCAGAGCCGACCTAGGATCACAGTGGGCCTCTTGCTCTCCCTGCTCCCCTGAGGCAGCTGGGGCAAAGACGGCTTGGGCATCCACCCCGTTGCTCCCCTCTTCCCTCTGCCAGAAGGCTCTGCCTCCTGGGACGTTGCAGTGTGGAGACAGCCCCTGCCAGCACCTTCCCACCCAGTAGGCCTCAGCTGAGGCCTAGGCCCAGGGGAAAGGCCCTAGCGGGGCTGAGTTGGGGTAGGTGCCCGTGCATGTCTGGACACACTCCCTGCAGCCTGCCCCTTCGTGGGGCAGTAGCCCTGGACGCCAGGAAGGCCTGGGCAAGGCTGGCCAAGGGCAGGGGCCTCGCTGGGTTGTGCCTCTGGCCTGTGGGGCCTCCCAGCAGCACCGGCCCTCTCCCTCCGGCAGACCTCCCCGCCTGCCTCCAAAGGCCGTTTGGGAAGCACTCTGGCCGGCTGTTCCCGCAAATCGCGCACACTGCTCTGAAACCCGGGAGAAAAGTGCTTTGGGGTGGTCCTCTCTCCGGGCCCATGGCCCCGAGCCTGGGGACCAGCTCGGGGGTCCACACTCCCAGGCCAAGGCCCAACTCCATGCACACGTCTGTTCCTGCCCCCTGCCCCTTCAGAGAGCTCGGCTGAGCCAGAGTCTGTCAGGCAGCTCCCTGGCAGCCCCAGCAGCTCCGCCTGGGTGGGAAGAGGCAGAGCCGACCTAGGATCACAGTGGGCCTCTTGCTCTCCCTGCTCCCCTGAGGCAGCTGGGGCAAAGACGGCTTGGGCATCCACCCCGTTGCTCCCCTCTTCCCTCTGCCAGAAGGCTCTGCCTCCTGGGACGTTGCAGTGTGGAGACAGCCCCTGCCAGCACCTTCCCACCCAGTAGGCCTCAGCTGAGGCCTAGGCCCAGGGGAAAGGCCCTAGCGGGGCTGAGTTGGGGTAGGTGCCCGTGCATGTCTGGACACACTCCCTGCAGCCTGCCCCTTCGTGGGGCCAGTAGCCCTGGACGCCAGGAAGGCCTGGGCAAGGCTGGCCAAGGGCAGGGGCCTCGCTGGGTTGTGCCTCTGGCCTGTGGGGCCTCCCAGCAGCACCGGCCCTCTCCCTCCGGCAGACCTCCCCGCCTGCCTCCAAAGGCCGTTTGGGAAGCACTCTGGCCGGCTGTTCCCGCAAATCGCGCACACTGCTCTGAAACCCGGGAGAAAAGTGCTTTGGGGTGGTCCTCTCTCCGGGCCCATGGCCCCGAGCCTGGGGACCAGCTCGGGGGTCCACACTCCCAGGCCAAGGCCCAACTCCATGCACACGTCTGTTCCTGCCCCCTGCCCCTTCAGAGAGCTCGGCTGAGCCAGAGTCTGTCAGGCAGCTCCCTGGCAGCCCCAGCAGCTCCGCCTGGGTGGGAAGAGGCAGAGCCGACCTAGGATCACAGTGGGCCTCTTGCTCTCCCTGCTCCCCTGAGGCAGCTGGGGCAAAGACGGCTTGGGCATCCACCCCGTTGCTCCCCCTCTTCCCTCTGCCAGAAGGCTCTGCCTCCTGGGACGTTGCAGTGTGGAGACAGCCCCTGCCAGCACCTTCCCACCCAGTAGGCCTCAGCTGAGGCCTAGGCCCAGGGGAAAGGCCCTAGCGGGGCTGAGTTGGGGTAGGTGCCCGTGCATGTCTGGACACACTCCCTGCAGCCTGCCCCTTCGTGGGGCAGTAGCCCTGGACGCCAGGAAGGCCTGGGCAAGGCTGGCCAAGGGCAGGGGCCTCGCTGGGTTGTGCCTCTGGCCTGTGGGGCCTCCCAGCAGCACCGGCCCTCTCCCTCCGGCAGACCTCCCCGCCTGCCTCCAAAGGCCGTTTGGGAAGCACTCTGGCCGGCTGTTCCCGCAAATCGCGCACACTGCTCTGAAACCCGGGAGAAAAGTGCTTTGGGGTGGTCCTCTCTCCGGGCCCATGGCCCCGAGCCTGGGGACCAGCTCGGGGGTCCACACTCCCAGGCCAAGGCCCAACTCCATGCACACGTCTGTTCCTGCCCCCTGCCCCTTCAGAGAGCTCGGCTGAGCCAGAGTCTGTCAGGCAGCTCCCTGGCAGCCCCAGCAGCTCCGCCTGGGTGGGAAGAGGCAGAGCCGACCTAGGATCACAGTGGGCCTCTTGCTCTCCCTGCTCCCCTGAGGCAGCTGGGGCAAAGACGGCTTGGGCATCCACCCCGTTGCTCCCCTCTTCCCTCTGCCAGAAGGCTCTGCCTCCTGGGACGTTGCAGTGTGGAGACAGCCCCTGCCAGCACCTTCCCACCCAGTAGGCCTCAGCTGAGGCCTAGGCCCAGGGGAAAGGCCCTAGCGGGGCTGAGTTGGGGTAGGTGCCCGTGCATGTCTGGACACACTCCCTGCAGCCTGCCCCTTCGTGGGGCAGTAGCCCTGGACGCCAGGAAGGCCTGGGCAAGGCTGGCCAAGGGCAGGGGCCTCGCTGGGTTGTGCCTCTGGCCTGTGGGGCCTCCCAGCAGCACCGGCCCTCTCCCTCCGGCAGACCTCCCCGCCTGCCTCCAAAGGCCGTTTGGGAAGCACTCTGGCCGGCTGTTCCCGCAAATCGCGCACACTGCTCTGAAACCCGGGAGAAAAGTGCTTTGGGGTGGTCCTCTCTCCGGGCCCATGGCCCCGAGCCTGGGGACCAGCTCGGGGGTCCACACTCCCAGGCCAAGGCCCAACTCCATGCACACGTCTGTTCCTGCCCCCTGCCCCTTCAGAGAGCTCGGCTGAGCCAGAGTCTGTCAGGCAGCTCCCTGGCAGCCCCAGCAGCTCCGCCTGGGTGGGAAGAGGCAGAGCCGACCTAGGATCACAGTGGGCCTCTTGCTCTCCCTGCTCCCCTGAGGCAGCTGGGGCAAAGACGGCTTGGGCATCCACCCCGTTGCTCCCCTCTTCCCTCTGCCAGAAGGCTCTGCCTCCTGGGACGTTGCAGTGTGGAGACAGCCCCTGCCAGCACCTTCCCACCCAGTAGGCCTCAGCTGAGGCCTAGGCCCAGGGGAAAGGGCCCTAGCGGGGCTGAGTTGGGGTAGGTGCCCGTGCATGTCTGGACACACTCCCTGCAGCCTGCCCCTTCGTGGGGCAGTAGCCCTGGACGCCAGGAAGGCCTGGGCAAGGCTGGCCAAGGGCAGGGGCCTCGCTGGGTTGTGCCTCTGGCCTGTGGGGCCTCCCAGCAGCACCGGCCCTCTCCCTCCGGCAGACCTCCCCGCCTGCCTCCAAAGGCCGTTTGGGAAGCACTCTGGCCGGCTGTTCCCGCAAATCGCGCACACTGCTCTGAAACCCGGGAGAAAAGTGCTTTGGGGTGGTCCTCTCTCCGGGCCCATGGCCCCGAGCCTGGGGACCAGCTCGGGGGTCCACACTCCCAGGCCAAGGCCCAACTCCATGCACACGTCTGTTCCTGCCCCCTGCCCCTTCAGAGAGCTCGGCTGAGCCAGAGTCTGTCAGGCAGCTCCCTGGCAGCCCCAGCAGCTCCGCCTGGGTGGGAAGAGGCAGAGCCGACCTAGGATCACAGTGGGCCTCTTGCTCTCCCTGCTCCCCTGAGGCAGCTGGGGCAAAGACGGCTTGGGCATCCACCCCGTTGCTCCCCTCTTCCCTCTGCCAGAAGGCTCTGCCTCCTGGGACGTTGCAGTGTGGAGACAGCCCCTGCCAGCACCTTCCCACCCAGTAGGCCTCAGCTGAGGCCTAGGCCCAGGGGAAAGGCCCTAGCGGGGCTGAGTTGGGGTAGGTGCCCGTGCATGTCTGGACACACTCCCTGCAGCCTGCCCCTTCGTGGGGCAGTAGCCCTGGACGCCAGGAAGGCCTGGGCAAGGCTGGCCAAGGGCAGGGGCCTCGCTGGGTTGTGCCTCTGGCCTGTGGGGCCTCCCAGCAGCACCGGCCCTCTCCCTCCGGCAGACCTCCCCGCCTGCCTCCAAAGGCCGTTTGGGAAGCACTCTGGCCGGCTGTTCCCGCAAATCGCGCACACTGCTCTGAAACCCGGGAGAAAAGTGCTTTGGGGTGGTCCTCTCTCCGGGCCCATGGCCCCGAGCCTGGGGACCAGCTCGGGGGTCCACACTCCCAGGCCAAGGCCCAACTCCATGCACACGTCTGTTCCTGCCCCCTGCCCCTTCAGAGAGCTCGGCTGAGCCAGAGTCTGTCAGGCAGCTCCCTGGCAGCCCCAGCAGCTCCGCCTGGGTGGGAAGAGGCAGAGCCGACCTAGGATCACAGTGGGCCTCTTGCTCTCCCTGCTCCCCTGAGGCAGCTGGGGCAAAGACGGCTTGGGCATCCACCCCGTTGCTCCCCTCTTCCCTCTGCCAGAAGGCTCTGCCTCCTGGGACGTTGCAGTGTGGAGACAGCCCCTGCCAGCACCTTCCCACCCAGTAGGCCTCAGCTGAGGCCTAGGCCCAGGGGAAAGGCCCTAGCGGGGCTGAGGTGGGGTAGGTGCCCGTGCATGTCTGGACACACTCCCTGCAGCCTGCCCCTTCGTGGGGCAGTAGCCCTGGACGCCAGGAAGGCCTGGGCAAGGCTGGCCCTAAGGGCAGGGGCCTCGCTGGGTTGTGCCTCTGGCCTGTGGGGCCTCCCAGCAGCACCGGCCCTCTCCCTCCGGCAGACCTCCCCGCCTGCCTCCAAAGGCCGTTTGGGAAGCACTCTGGCCGGCTGTTCCCGCAAATCGCGCACACTGCTCTGAAACCCGGGAGAAAAGTGCTTTGGGGTGGTCCTCTCTCCGGGCCCATGGCCCCGAGCCTGGGGACCAGCTCGGGGGTCCACACTCCCAGGCCAAGGCCCAACTCCATGCACACGTCTGTTCCTGCCCCCTGCCCCTTCAGAGAGCTCGGCTGAGCCAGAGTCTGTCAGGCAGCTCCCTGGCAGCCCCAGCAGCTCCGCCTGGGTGGGAAGAGGCAGAGCCGACCTAGGATCACAGTGGGCCTCTTGCTCTCCCTGCTCCCCTGAGGCAGCTGGGGCAAAGACGGCTTGGGCATCCACCCCGTTGCTCCCCTCTTCCCTCTGCCAGAAGGCTCTGCCTCCTGGGACGTATGCAGTGTGGAGACAGCCCCTGCCAGCACCTTCCCACCCAGTAGGCCTCAGCTGAGGCCTAGGCCCAGGGGAAAGGCCCTAGCGGGGCTGAGTTGGGGTAGGTGCCCGTGCATGTCTGGACACACTCCCTGCAGCCTGCCCCTTCGTGGGGCAGTAGCCCTGGACGCCAGGAAGGCCTGGGCAAGGCTGGCCAAGGGCAGGGGCCTCGCTGGGTTGTGCCTCTGGCCTGTGGGGCCTCCCAGCAGCACCGGCCCTCTCCCTCCGGCAGACCTCCCCGCCTGCCTCCAAAGGCCGTTTGGGAAGCACTCTGGCCGGCTGTTCCCGCAAATCGCGCACACTGCTCTGAAACCCGGGAGAAAAGTGCTTTGGGGTGGTCCTCTCTCCGGGCCCATGGCCCCGAGCCTGGGGACCAGCTCGGGGGTCCACACTCCCAGGCCAAGGCCCAACTCCATGCACACGTCTGTTCCTGCCCCCTGCCCCTTCAGAGAGCTCGGCTGAGCCAGAGTCTGTCAGGCAGCTCCCTGGCAGCCCCAGCAGCTCCGCCTGGGTGGGAAGAGGCAGAGCCGACCTAGGATCACAGTGGGCCTCTTGCTCTCCCTGCTCCCCTGAGGCAGCTGGGGCAAAGACGGCTTGGGCATCCACCCCGTTGCTCCCCTCTTCCCTCTGCCAGAAGGCTCTGCCTCCTGGGACGTTGCAGTGTGGAGACAGCCCCTGCCAGCACCTTCCCACCCAGTAGGCCTCAGCTGAGGCCTAGGCCCAGGGGAAAGGCCCTAGCGGGGCTGAGTTGGGGTAGGTGCCCGTGCATGTCTGGACACACTCCCTGCAGCCTGCCCCTTCGTGGGGCAGTAGCCCTGGACGCCAGGAAGGCCTGGGCAAGGCTGGCCAAGGGCAGGGGCCTCGCTGGGTTGTGCCTCTGGCCTGTGGGGCCTCCCAGCAGCACCGGCCCTCTCCCTCCGGCAGACCTCCCCGCCTGCCTCCAAAGGCCGTTTGGGAAGCACTCATGGCCGGCTGTTCCCGCAAATCGCGCACACTGCTCTGAAACCCGGGAGAAAAGTGCTTTGGGGTGGTCCTCTCTCCGGGCCCATGGCCCCGAGCCTGGGGACCAGCTCGGGGGTCCACACTCCCAGGCCAAGGCCCAACTCCATGCACACGTCTGTTCCTGCCCCCTGCCCCTTCAGAGAGCTCGGCTGAGCCAGAGTCTGTCAGGCAGCTCCCTGGCAGCCCCAGCAGCTCCGCCTGGGTGGGAAGAGGCAGAGCCGACCTAGGATCACAGTGGGCCTCTTGCTCTCCCTGCTCCCCTGAGGCAGCTGGGGCAAAGACGGCTTGGGCATCCACCCCGTTGCTCCCCTCTTCCCTCTGCCAGAAGGCTCTGCCTCCTGGGACGTTGCAGTGTGGAGACAGCCCCTGCCAGCACCTTCCCACCCAGTAGGCCTCAGCTGAGGCCTAGGCCCAGGGGAAAGGCCCTAGCGGGGCTGAGGTGGGGTAGGTGCCCGTGCATGTCAATGGACACACTCCCTGCAGCCTGCCCCTTCGTGGGGCAGTAGCCCTGGACGCCAGGAAGGCCTGGGCAAGGCTGGCCAAGGGCAGGGGCCTCGCTGGGTTGTGCCTCTGGCCTGTGGGGCCTCCCAGCAGCACCGGCCCTCTCCCTCCGGCAGACCTCCCCGCCTGCCTCCAAAGGCCGTTTGGGAAGCACTCTGGCCGGCTGTTCCCGCAAATCGCGCACACTGCTCTGAAACCCGGGAGAAAAGTGCTTTGGGGTGGTCCTCTCTCCGGGCCCATGGCCCCGAGCCTGGGGACCAGCTCGGGGGTCCACACTCCCAGGCCAAGGCCCAACTCCATGCACACGTCTGTTCCTGCCCCCTGCCCCTTCAGAGAGCTCGGCTGAGCCAGAGTCTGTCAGGCAGCTCCCTGGCAGCCCCAGCAGCTCCGCCTGGGTGGGAAGAGGCAGAGCCGACCTAGGATCACAGTGGGCCTCTTGCTCTCCCTGCTCCCCTGAGGCAGCTAGGGGCAAAGACGGCTTGGGCATCCACCCCGTTGCTCCCCTCTTCCCTCTGCCAGAAGGCTCTGCCTCCTGGGACGTTGCAGTGTGGAGACAGCCCCTGCCAGCACCTTCCCACCCAGTAGGCCTCAGCTGAGGCCTAGGCCCAGGGGAAAGGCCCTAGCGGGGCTGAGGTGGGGTAGGTGCCCGTGCATGTCTGGACACACTCCCTGCAGCCTGCCCCTTCGTGGGGCAGTAGCCCTGGACGCCAGGAAGGCCTGGGCAAGGCTGGCCAAGGGCAGGGGCCTCGCTGGGTTGTGCCTCTGGCCTGTGGGGCCTCCCAGCAGCACCGGCCCTCTCCCTCCGGCAGACCTCCCCGCCTGCCTCCAAAGGCCGTTTGGGAAGCACTCTGGCCGGCTGTTCCCGCAAATCGCGCACACTGCTCTGAAACCCGGGAGAAAAGTGCTTTGGGGTGGTCCTCTCTCCGGGCCCATGGCCCCGAGCCTGGGGACCAGCTCGGGGGTCCACACTCCCAGGCCAAGGCCCAACTCCATGCACACGTCTGTTCCTGCCCCCCTGCCCCTTCAGAGAGCTCGGCTGAGCCAGAGTCTGTCAGGCAGCTCCCTGGCAGCCCCAGCAGCTCCGCCTGGGTGGGAAGAGGCAGAGCCGACCTAGGATCACAGTGGGCCTCTTGCTCTCCCTGCTCCCCTGAGGCAGCTGGGGCAAAGACGGCTTGGGCATCCACCCCGTTGCTCCCCTCTTCCCTCTGCCAGAAGGCTCTGCCTCCTGGGACGTTGCAGTGTGGAGACAGCCCCTGCCAGCACCTTCCCACCCAGTAGGCCTCAGCTGAGGCCTAGGCCCAGGGGAAAGGCCCTAGCGGGGCTGAGTTGGGGTAGGTGCCCGTGCATGTCTGGACACACTCCCTGCAGCCTGCCCCTTCGTGGGGCAGTAGCCCTGGACGCCAGGAAGGCCTGGGCAAGGCTGGCCAAGGGCAGGGGCCTCGCTGGGTTGTGCCTCTGGCCTGTGTGGGGCCTCCCAGCAGCACCGGCCCTCTCCCTCCGGCAGACCTCCCCGCCTGCCTCCAAAGGCCGTTTGGGAAGCACTCTGGCCGGCTGTTCCCGCAAATCGCGCACACTGCTCTGAAACCCGGGAGAAAAGTGCTTTGGGGTGGTCCTCTCTCCGGGCCCATGGCCCCGAGCCTGGGGACCAGCTCGGGGGTCCACACTCCCAGGCCAAGGCCCAACTCCATGCACACGTCTGTTCCTGCCCCCTGCCCCTTCAGAGAGCTCGGCTGAGCCAGAGTCTGTCAGGCAGCTCCCTGGCAGCCCCAGCAGCTCCGCCTGGGTGGGAAGAGGCAGAGCCGACCTAGGATCACAGTGGGCCTCTTGCTCTCCCTGCTCCCCTGAGGCAGCTGGGGCAAAGACGGCTTGGGCATCCACCCCGTTGCTCCCCTCTTCCCTCTGCCAGAAGGCTCTGCCTCCTGGGACGTTGCAGTGTGGAGACAGCCCCTGCCAGCACCTTCCCACCCCAGTAGGCCTCAGCTGAGGCCTAGGCCCAGGGGAAAGGCCCTAGCGGGGCTGAGTTGGGGTAGGTGCCCGTGCATGTCTGGACACACTCCCTGCAGCCTGCCCCTTCGTGGGGCAGTAGCCCTGGACGCCAGGAAGGCCTGGGCAAGGCTGGCCAAGGGCAGGGGCCTCGCTGGGTTGTGCCTCTGGCCTGTGGGGCCTCCCAGCAGCACCGGCCCTCTCCCTCCGGCAGACCTCCCCGCCTGCCTCCAAAGGCCGTTTGGGAAGCACTCTGGCCGGCTGTTCCCGCAAATCGCGCACACTGCTCTGAAACCCGGGAGAAAAGTGCTTTGGGGTGGTCCTCTCTCCGGGCCCATGGCCCCGAGCCTGGGGACCAGCTCGGGGGTCCACACTCCCAGGCCAAGGCCCAACTCCATGCACACGTCTGTTCCTGCCCCCTGCCCCTTCAGAGAGCTCGGCTGAGCCAGAGTCTGTCAGGCAGCTCCCTGGCAGCCCCAGCAGCTCCGCCTGGGTGGGAAGAGGCAGAGCCGACCTAGGATCACAGTGGGCCTCTTGCTCTCCCTGCTCCCCTGAGGCAGCTGGGGCAAAGACGGCTTGGGCATCCACCCCGTTGCTCCCCTCTTCCCTCTGCCAGAAGGCTCTGCCTCCTGGGACGTTGCAGTGTGGAGACAGCCCCTGCCAGCACCTTCCCACCCAGTAGGCCTCAGCTGAGGCCTAGGCCCAGGGGAAAGGCCCTAGCGGGGCTGAGTTGGGGTAGGTGCCCGTGCATGTCTGGACACACTCCCTGCAGCCTGCCCCTTCGTGGGGCAGTAGCCCTGGACGCCAGGAAGGCCTGGGCAAGGCTGGCCAAGGGCAGGGGCCTCGCTGGGTTGTGCCTCTGGCCTGTGGGGCCTCCCAGCAGCACCGGCCCTCTCCCTCCGGCAGACCTCCCCGCCTGCCTCCAAAGGCCGTTTGGGAAGCACTCTGGCCGGCTGTTCCCGCAAATCGCGCACACTGCTCTGAAACCCGGGAGAAAAGTGCTTTGGGGTGGTCCTCTCTCCGGGCCCATGGCCCCGAGCCTGGGGACCAGCTCGGGGGTCCACACTCCCAGGCCAAGGCCCAACTCCATGCACACGTCTGTTCCTGCCCCCTGCCCCTTCAGAGAGCTCGGCTGAGCCAGAGTCTGTCAGGCAGCTCCCTGGCAGCCCCAGCAGCTCCGCCTGGGTGGGAAGAGGCAGAGCCGACCTAGGATCACAGTGGGCCTCTTGCTCTCCCTGCTCCCCTGAGGCAGCTGGGGCAAAGACGGCTTGGGCATCCACCCCGTTGCTCCCCTCTTCCCTCTGCCAGAAGGCTCTGCCTCCTGGGACGTTGCAGTGTGGAGACAGCCCCTGCCAGCACCTTCCCACCCAGTAGGCCTCAGCTGAGGCCTAGGCCCAGGGGAAAGGCCCTAGCGGGGCTGAGTTGGGGTAGGTGCCCGTGCATGTCTGGACACACTCCCTGCAGCCTGCCCCTTCGTGGGGCAGTTAGCCCTGGACGCCAGGAAGGCCTGGGCAAGGCTGGCCAAGGGCAGGGGCCTCGCTGGGTTGTGCCTCTGGCCTGTGGGGCCTCCCAGCAGCACCGGCCCTCTCCCTCCGGCAGACCTCCCCGCCTGCCTCCAAAGGCCGTTTGGGAAGCACTCTGGCCGGCTGTTCCCGCAAATCGCGCACACTGCTCTGAAACCCGGGAGAAAAGTGCTTTGGGGTGGTCCTCTCTCCGGGCCCATGGCCCCGAGCCTGGGGACCAGCTCGGGGGTCCACACTCCCAGGCCAAGGCCCAACTCCATGCACACGTCTGTTCCTGCCCCCTGCCCCTTCAGAGAGCTCGGCTGAGCCAGAGTCTGTCAGGCAGCTCCCTGGCAGCCCCAGCAGCTCCGCCTGGGTGGGAAGAGGCAGAGCCGACCTAGGATCACAGTGGGCCTCTTGCTCTCCCTGCTCCCCTGAGGCAGCTGGGGCAAAGACGGCTTGGGCATCCACCCCGTTGCTCCCCTCTTCCCTCTGCCAGAAGGCTCTGCCTCCTGGGACGTTGCAGTGTGGAGACAGCCCCTGCCAGCACCTTCCCACCCAGTAGGCCTCAGCTGAGGCCTAGGCCCAGGGGAAAGGCCCTAGCGGGGCTGAGTTGGGGTAGGTGCCCGTGCATGTCTGGACACACTCCCTGCAGCCTGCCCCTTCGTGGGGCAGTAGCCCTGGACGCCAGGAAGGCCTGGGCAAGGCTGGCCAAGGGCAGGGGCCTCGCTGGGTTGTGCCTCTGGCCTGTGGGGCCTCCCAGCAGCACCGGCCCTCTCCCTCCGGCAGACCTCCCCGCCTGCCTCCAAAGGCCGTTTGGGAAGCACTCTGGCCGGCTGTTCCCGCAAATCGCGCACACTGCTCTGAAACCCGGGAGAAAAGTGCTTTGGGGTGGTCCTCTCTCCGGGCCCATGGCCCCGAGCCTGGGGACCAGCTCGGGGGTCCACACTCCCAGGCCAAGGCCCAACTCCATGCACACGTCTGTTCCTGCCCCCTGCCCCTTCAGAGAGCTCGGCTGAGCCAGAGTCTGTCAGGCAGCTCCCTGGCAGCCCCAGCAGCTCCGCCTGGGTGGGAAGAGGCAGAGCCGACCTAGGATCACAGTGGGCCTCTTGCTCTCCCTGCTCCCCTGAGGCAGCTGGGGCAAAGACGGCTTGGGCATCCACCCCGTTGCTCCCCTCTTCCCTCTGCCAGAAGGCTCTGCCTCCTGGGACGTTGCAGTGTGGAGACAGCCCCTGCCAGCACCTTCCCACCCAGTAGGCCTCAGCTGAGGCCTAGGCCCAGGGGAAAGGCCCTAGCGGGGCTGAGGTGGGGTAGGTGCCCGTGCATGTCTGGACACACTCCCTGCAGCCTGCCCCTTCGTGGGGCAGTAGCCCTGGACGCCAGGAAGGCCTGGGCAAGGCTGGCCAAGGGCAGGGGCCTCGCTGGGTTGTGCCTCTGGCCTGTGGGGCCTCCCAGCAGCACCGGCCCTCTCCCTCCGGCAGACCTCCCCGCCTGCCTCCAAAGGCCGTTTGGGAAGCACTCTGGCCGGCTGTTCCCGCAAATCGCGCACACTGCTCTGAAACCCGGGAGAAAAGTGCTTTGGGGTGGTCCTCTCTCCGGGCCCATGGCCCCGAGCCTGGGGACCAGCTCGGGGGTCCACACTCCCAGGCCAAGGCCCAACTCCATGCACACGTCTGTTCCTGCCCCCTGCCCCTTCAGAGAGCTCGGCTGAGCCAGAGTCTGTCAGGCAGCTCCCTGGCAGCCCCAGCAGCTCCGCCTGGGTGGGAAGAGGCAGAGCCGACCTAGGATCACAGTGGGCCTCTTGCTCTCCCTGCTCCCCTGAGGCAGCTGGGGCAAAGACGGCTTGGGCATCCACCCCGTTGCTCCCCTCTTCCCTCTGCCAGAAGGCTCTGCCTCCTGGGACGTTGCAGTGTGGAGACAGCCCCTGCCAGCACCTTCCCACCCAGTAGGCCTCAGCTGAGGCCTAGGCCCAGGGGAAAGGCCCCTAGCGGGGCTGAGTTGGGGTAGGTGCCCGTGCATGTCTGGACACACTCCCTGCAGCCTGCCCCTTCGTGGGGCAGTAGCCCTGGACGCCAGGAAGGCCTGGGCAAGGCTGGCCAAGGGCAGGGGCCTCGCTGGGTTGTGCCTCTGGCCTGTGGGGCCTCCCAGCAGCACCGGCCCTCTCCCTCCGGCAGACCTCCCCGCCTGCCTCCAAAGGCCGTTTGGGAAGCACTCTGGCCGGCTGTTCCCGCAAATCGCGCACACTGCTCTGAAACCCGGGAGAAAAGTGCTTTGGGGTGGTCCTCTCTCCGGGCCCATGGCCCCGAGCCTGGGGACCAGCTCGGGGGTCCACACTCCCAGGCCAAGGCCCAACTCCATGCACACGTCTGTTCCTGCCCCCTGCCCCTTCAGAGAGCTCGGCTGAGCCAGAGTCTGTCAGGCAGCTCCCTGGCAGCCCCAGCAGCTCCGCCTGGGTGGGAAGAGGCAGAGCCGACCTAGGATCACATGTGGGCCTCTTGCTCTCCCTGCTCCCCTGAGGCAGCTGGGGCAAAGACGGCTTGGGCATCCACCCCGTTGCTCCCCTCTTCCCTCTGCCAGAAGGCTCTGCCTCCTGGGACGTTGCAGTGTGGAGACAGCCCCTGCCAGCACCTTCCCACCCAGTAGGCCTCAGCTGAGGCCTAGGCCCAGGGGAAAGGCCCTAGCGGGGCTGAGGTGGGGTAGGTGCCCGTGCATGTCTGGACACACTCCCTGCAGCCTGCCCCTTCGTGGGGCAGTAGCCCTGGACGCCAGGAAGGCCTGGGCAAGGCTGGCCAAGGGCAGGGGCCTCGCTGGGTTGTGCCTCTGGCCTGTGGGGCCTCCCAGCAGCACCGGCCCTCTCCCTCCGGCAGACCTCCCCGCCTGCCTCCAAAGGCCGTTTGGGAAGCACTCTGGCCGGCTGTTCCCGCAAATCGCGCACACTGCTCTGAAACCCGGGAGAAAAGTGCTTTGGGGTGGTCCTCTCTCCGGGCCCATGGCCCCGAGCCTGGGGACCAGCTCGGGGGTCCACACTCCCAGGCCAAGGCCCAACTCCATGCACACGTCTGTTCCTGCCCCCTGCCCCTTCAGAGAGCTCGGCTGAGCCAGAGTCTGTCAGGCAGCTCCCTGGCAGCCCCAGCAGCTCCGCCTGGGTGGGAAGAGGCAGAGCCGACCTAGGATCACAGTGGGCCTCTTGCTCTCCCTGCTCCCCTGAGGCAGCTGGGGCAAAGACGGCTTGGGCATCCACCCCGTTGCTCCCCTCTTCCCTCTGCCAGAAGGCTCTGCCTCCTGGGACGTTGCAGTGTGGAGACAGCCCCTGCCAGCACCTTCCCACCCAGTAGGCCTCAGCTGAGGCCTAGGCCCAGGGGAAAGGCCCTAGCGGGGCTGAGTTGGGGTAGGTGCCCGTGCATGTCTGGACACACTCCCTGCAGCCTGCCCCTTCGTGGGGCAGTAGCCCTGGACGCCAGGAAGGCCTGGGCAAGGCTGGCCAAGGGCAGGGGCCTCGCTGGGTTGTGCCTCTGGCCTGTGGGGCCTCCCAGCAGCACCGGCCCTCTCCCTCCGGCAGACCTCCCCGCCTGCCTCCAAAGGCCGTTTGGGAAGCACTCTGGCCGGCTGTTCCCGCAAATCGCGCACACTGCTCTGAAACCCGGGAGAAAAGTGCTTTGGGGTGGTCCTCTCTCCGGGCCCATGGCCCCGAGCCTGGGGACCAGCTCGGGGGTCCACACTCCCAGGCCAAGGCCCAACTCCATGCACACGTCTGTTCCTGCCCCCTGCCCCTTCAGAGAGCTCGGCTGAGCCAGAGTCTGTCAGGCAGCTCCCTGGCAGCCCCAGCAGCTCCGCCTGGGTGGGAAGAGGCAGAGCCGACCTAGGATCACAGTGGGCCTCTTGCTCTCCCTGCTCCCCTGAGGCAGCTGGGGCAAAGACGGCTTGGGCATCCACCCCGTTGCTCCCCTCTTCCCTCTGCCAGAAGGCTCTGCCTCCTGGGACGTTGCAGTGTGGAGACAGCCCCTGCCAGCACCTTCCCACCCAGTAGGCCTCAGCTGAGGCCTAGGCCCAGGGGAAAGGCCCTAGCGGGGCTGAGTTGGGGTAGGTGCCCGTGCATGTCTGGACACACTCCCTGCAGCCTGCCCCTTCGTGGGGCAGTAGCCCTGGACGCCAGGAAGGCCTGGGCAAGGCTGGCCAAGGGCAGGGGCCTCGCTGGGTTGTGCCTCTGGCCTGTGGGGCCTCCCAGCAGCACCGGCCCTCTCCCTCCGGCAGACCTCCCCGCCTGCCTCCAAAGGCCGTTTGGGAAGCACTCTGGCCGGCTGTTCCCGCAAATCGCGCACACTGCTCTGAAACCCGGGAGAAAAGTGCTTTGGGGTGGTCCTCTCTCCGGGCCCATGGCCCCGAGCCTGGGGACCAGCTCGGGGGTCCACACTCCCAGGCCAAGGCCCAACTCCATGCACACGTCTGTTCCTGCCCCCTGCCCCTTCAGAGAGCTCGGCTGAGCCAGGAGTCTGTCAGGCAGCTCCCTGGCAGCCCCAGCAGCTCCGCCTGGGTGGGAAGAGGCAGAGCCGACCTAGGATCACAGTGGGCCTCTTGCTCTCCCTGCTCCCCTGAGGCAGCTGGGGCAAAGACGGCTTGGGCATCCACCCCGTTGCTCCCCTCTTCCCTCTGCCAGAAGGCTCTGCCTCCTGGGACGTTGCAGTGTGGAGACAGCCCCTGCCAGCACCTTCCCACCCAGTAGGCCTCAGCTGAGGCCTAGGCCCAGGGGAAAGGCCCTAGCGGGGCTGAGTTGGGGTAGGTGCCCGTGCATGTCTGGACACACTCCCTGCAGCCTGCCCCTTCGTGGGGCAGTAGCCCTGGACGCCAGGAAGGCCTGGGCAAGGCTGGCCAAGGGCAGGGGCCTCGCTGGGTTGTGCCTCTGGCCTGTGGGGCCTCCCAGCAGCACCGGCCCTCTCCCTCCGGCAGACCTCCCCGCCTGCCTCCAAAGGCCGTTTGGGAAGCACTCTGGTCCGGCTGTTCCCGCAAATCGCGCACACTGCTCTGAAACCCGGGAGAAAAGTGCTTTGGGGTGGTCCTCTCTCCGGGCCCATGGCCCCGAGCCTGGGGACCAGCTCGGGGGTCCACACTCCCAGGCCAAGGCCCAACTCCATGCACACGTCTGTTCCTGCCCCCTGCCCCTTCAGAGAGCTCGGCTGAGCCAGAGTCTGTCAGGCAGCTCCCTGGCAGCCCCAGCAGCTCCGCCTGGGTGGGAAGAGGCAGAGCCGACCTAGGATCACAGTGGGCCTCTTGCTCTCCCTGCTCCCCTGAGGCAGCTGGGGCAAAGACGGCTTGGGCATCCACCCCGTTGCTCCCCTCTTCCCTCTGCCAGAAGGCTCTGCCTCCTGGGACGTTGCAGTGTGGAGACAGCCCCTGCCAGCACCTTCCCACCCAGTAGGCCTCAGCTGAGGCCTAGGCCCAGGGGAAAGGCCCTAGCGGGGCTGAGTTGGGGTAGGTGCCCGTGCATGTCTGGACACACTCCCTGCAGCCTGCCCCTTCGTGGGGCAGTAGCCCTGGACGCCAGGAAGGCCTGGGCAAGGCTGGCCAAGGGCAGGGGCCTCGCTGGGTTGTGCCTCTGGCCTGTGGGGCCTCCCAGCAGCACCGGCCCTCTCCCTCCGGCAGACCTCCCCGCCTGCCTCCAAAGGCCGTTTGGGAAGCACTCTGGCCGGCTGTTCCCGCAAATCGCGCACACTGCTCTGAAACCCGGGAGAAAAGTGCTTTGGGGTGGTCCTCTCTCCGGGCCCATGGCCCCGAGCCTGGGGACCAGCTCGGGGGTCCACACTCCCAGGCCAAGGCCCAACTCCATGCACACGTCTGTTCCTGCCCCCTGCCCCTTCAGAGAGCTCGGCTGAGCCAGAGTCTGTCAGGCAGCTCCCTGGCAGCCCCAGCAGCTCCGCCTGGGTGGGAAGAGGCAGAGCCGACCTAGGATCACAGTGGGCCTCTTGCTCTCCCTGCTCCCCTGAGGCAGCTGGGGCAAAGACGGCTTGGGCATCCACCCCGTTGCTCCCCTCTTCCCTCTGCCAGAAGGCTCTGCCTCCTGGGACGTTGCAGTGTGGAGACAGCCCCTGCCAGCACCTTCCCACCCAGTAGGCCTCAGCTGAGGCCTAGGCCCAGGGGAAAGGCCCTAGCGGGGCTGAGTTGGGGTAGGTGCCCGTGCATGTCTGGACACACTCCCTGCAGCCTGCCCCTTCGTGGGGCAGTAGCCCTGGACGCCAGGAAGGCCTGGGCAAGGCTGGCCAAGGGCAGGGGCCTCGCTGGGTTGTGCCTCTGGCCTGTGGGGCCTCCCAGCAGCACCGGCCCTCTCCCTCCGGCAGACCTCCCCGCCTGCCTCCAAAGGCCGTTTGGGAAGCACTCTGGCCGGCTGTTCCCGCAAATCGCGCACACTGCTCTGAAACCCGGGAGAAAAGTGCTTTGGGGTGGTCCTCTCTCCGGGCCCATGGCCCCGAGCCTGGGGACCAGCTCGGGGGTCCACACTCCCAGGCCAAGGCCCAACTCCATGCACACGTCTGTTCCTGCCCCCTGCCCCTTCAGAGAGCTCGGCTGAGCCAGAGTCTGTCAGGCAGCTCCCTGGCAGCCCCAGCAGCTCCGCCTGGGTGGGAAGAGGCAGAGCCGACCTAGGATCACAGTGGGCCTCTTGCTCTCCCTGCTCCCCTGAGGCAGCTGGGGCAAAGACGGCTTGGGCATCCACCCCGTTGCTCCCCTCTTCCCTCTGCCAGAAGGCTCTGCCTCCTGGGACGTTGCAGTGTGGAGACAGCCCCTGCCAGCACCTTCCCACCCAGTAGGCCTCAGCTGAGGCCTAGGCCCAGGGGAAAGGCCCTAGCGGGGCTGAGGTGGGGTAGGTGCCCGTGCATGTCTGGACACACTCCCTGCAGCCTGCCCCTTCGTGGGGCAGTAGCCCTGGACGCCAGGAAGGCCTGGGCAAGGCTGGCCAAGGGCAGGGGCCTCGCTGGGTTGTGCCTCTGGCCTGTGGGGCCTCCCAGCAGCACCGGCCCTCTCCCTCCGGCAGACCTCCCCGCCTGCCTCCAAAGGCCGTTTGGGAAGCACTCTGGCCGGCTGTTCCCGCAAATCGCGCACACTGCTCTGAAACCCGGGAGAAAAGTGCTTTGGGGTGGTCCTCTCTCCGGGCCCATGGCCCCGAGCCTGGGGACCAGCTCGGGGGTCCACACTCCCAGGCCAAGGCCCAACTCCATGCACACGTCTGTTCCTGCCCCCTGCCCCTTCAGAGAGCTCGGCTGAGCCAGAGTCTGTCAGGCAGCTCCCTGGCAGCCCCAGCAGCTCCGCCTGGGTGGGAAGAGGCAGAGCCGACCTAGGATCACAGTGGGCCTCTTGCTCTCCCTGCTCCCCTGAGGCAGCTGGGGCAAAGACGGCTTGGGCATCCACCCCGTTGCTCCCCTCTTCCCTCTGCCAGAAGACTCTGCCTCCTGGGACGTTGCAGTGTGGAGACAGCCCCTGCCAGCACCTTCCCACCCAGTACGGCCTCAGCTGAGGCCTAGGCCCAGGGGAAAGGCCCTAGCGGGGCTGAGTTGGGGTAGGTGCCCGTGCATGTCTGGACACACTCCCTGCAGCCTGCCCCTTCGTGGGGCAGTAGCCCTGGACGCCAGGAAGGCCTGGGCAAGGCTGGCCAAGGGCAGGGGCCTCGCTGGGTTGTGCCTCTGGCCTGTGGGGCCTCCCAGCAGCACCGGCCCTCTCCCTCCGGCAGACCTCCCCGCCTGCCTCCAAAGGCCGTTTGGGAAGCACTCTGGCCGGCTGTTCCCGCAAATCGCGCACACTGCTCTGAAACCCGGGAGAAAAGTGCTTTGGGGTGGTCCTCTCTCCGGGCCCATGGCCCGAGCCTGGGGACCAGCTCGGGGGTCCACACTCCCAGGCCAAGGCCCAACTCCATGCACACGTCTGTTCCTGCCCCCTGCCCCTTCAGAGAGCTCGGCTGAGCCAGAGTCTGTCAGGCAGCTCCCTGGCAGCCCCAGCAGCTCCGCCTGGGTGGGAAGAGGCAGAGCCGACCTAGGATCACAGTGGGCCTCTTGCTCTCCCTGCTCCCCTGAGGCAGCTGGGGCAAAGACGGCTTGGGCATCCACCCCGTTGCTCCCCTCTTCCCTCTGCCAGAAGGCTCTGCCTCCTGGGACGTTGCAGTGTGGAGACAGCCCCTGCCAGCACCTTCCCACCCAGTAGGCCTCAGCTGAGGCCTAGGCCCAGGGGAAAGGCCCTAGCGGGGCTGAGTTGGGGTAGGTGCCCGTGCATGTCTGGACACACTCCCTGCAGCCTGCCCCTTCGTGGGGCAGTAGCCCTGGACGCCAGGAAGGCCTGGGCAAGGCTGGCCAAGGGCAGGGGCCTCGCTGGGTTGTGCCTCTGGCCTGTGGGGCCTCCCAGCAGCACCGGCCCTCTCCCTCCGGCAGACCTCCCCGCCTGCCTCCAAAGGCCGTTTGGGAAGCACTCTGGCCGGCTGTTCCCGCAAATCGCGCACACTGCTCTGAAACCCGGGAGAAAAGTGCTTTGGGGTGGTCCTCTCTCCGGGCCCATGGCCCCGAGCCTGGGGACCAGCTCGGGGGTCCACACTCCCAGGCCAAGGCCCAACTCCATGCACACGTCTGTTCCTGCCCCCTGCCCCTTCAGAGAGCTCGGCTGAGCCAGAGTCTGTCAGGCAGCTCCCTGGCAGCCCCAGCAGCTCCGCCTGGGTGGGAAGAGGCAGAGCCGACCTAGGATCACAGTGGGCCTCTTGCTCTCCCTGCTCCCCTGAGGCAGCTGGGGCAAAGACGGCTTGGGCATCCACCCCGTTGCTCCCCTCTTCCCTCTGCCAGAAGGCTCTGCCTCCTGGGACGTTGCAGTGTGGAGACAGCCCCTGCCAGCACCTTCCCACCCAGTAGGCCTCAGCTGAGGCCTAGGCCCAGGGGAAAGGCCCTAGCGGGGCTGAGGTGGGGTAGGTGCCCGTGCATGTCTGGACACACTCCCTGCAGCCTGCCCCTTCGTGGGGCAGTAGCCCGTGGACGCCAGGAAGGCCTGGGCAAGGCTGGCCAAGGGCAGGGGCCTCGCTGGGTTGTGCCTCTGGCCTGTGGGGCCTCCCAGCAGCACCGGCCCTCTCCCTCCGGCAGACCTCCCCGCCTGCCTCCAAAGGCCGTTTGGGAAGCACTCTGGCCGGCTGTTCCCGCAAATCGCGCACACTGCTCTGAAACCCGGGAGAAAAGTGCTTTGGGGTGGTCCTCTCTCCGGGCCCATGGCCCCGAGCCTGGGGACCAGCTCGGGGGTCCACACTCCCAGGCCAAGGCCCAACTCCATGCACACGTCTGTTCCTGCCCCCTGCCCCTTCAGAGAGCTCGGCTGAGCCAGAGTCTGTCAGGCAGCTCCCTGGCAGCCCCAGCAGCTCCGCCTGGGTGGGAAGAGGCAGAGCCGACCTAGGATCACAGTGGGCCTCTTGCTCTCCCTGCTCCCCTGAGGCAGCTGGGGCAAAGACGGCTTGGGCATCCACCCCGTTGCTCCCCTCTTCCCCTCTGCCAGAAGGCTCTGCCTCCTGGGACGTTGCAGTGTGGAGACAGCCCCTGCCAGCACCTTCCCACCCAGTAGGCCTCAGCTGAGGCCTAGGCCCAGGGGAAAGGCCCTAGCGGGGCTGAGTTGGGGTAGGTGCCCGTGCATGTCTGGACACACTCCCTGCAGCCTGCCCCTTCGTGGGGCAGTAGCCCTGGACGCCAGGAAGGCCTGGGCAAGGCTGGCCAAGGGCAGGGGCCTCGCTGGGTTGTGCCTCTGGCCTGTGGGGCCTCCCAGCAGCACCGGCCCTCTCCCTCCGGCAGACCTCCCCGCCTGCCTCCAAAGGCCGTTTGGGAAGCACTCTGGCCGGCTGTTCCCGCAAATCGCGCACACTGCTCTGAAACCCGGGAGAAAAGTGCTTTGGGGTGGTCCTCTCTCCGGGCCCATGGCCCCGAGCCTGGGGACCAGCTCGGGGGTCCACACTCCCAGGCCAAGGCCCAACTCCATGCACACGTCTGTTCCTGCCCCCTGCCCCTTCAGAGAGCTCGGCTGAGCCAGAGTCTGTCAGGCAGCTCCCTGGCAGCCCCAGCAGCTCCGCCTGGGTGGGAAGAGGCAGAGCCGACCTAGGATCACAGTGGGCCTCTTGCTCTCCCTGCTCCCCTGAGGCAGCTGGGGCAAAGACGGCTTGGGCATCCACCCCGTTGCTCCCCTCTTCCCTCTGCCAGAAGGCTCTGCCTCCTGGGACGTTGCAGTGTGGAGACAGCCCCTGCCAGCACCTTCCCACCCAGTAGGCCTCAGCTGAGGCCTAGGCCCAGGGGAAAGGCCCTAGCGGGGCTGAGGTGGGGTAGGTGCCCGTGCATGTCTGGACACACTCCCTGCAGCCTGCCCCTTCGTGGGGCAGTAGCCCTGGACGCCAGGAAGGCCTGGGCAAGGCTGGCCAAGGGCAGGGGCCTCGCTGGGTTGTGCCTCTGGCCTGTGGGGCCTCCCAGCAGCACCGGCCCTCTCCCTCCGGCAGACCTCCCCGCCTGCCTCCAAAGGCCGTTTGGGAAGCACTCTGGCCGGCTGTTCCCGCAAATCGCGCACACTGCTCTGAAACCCGGGAGAAAAGTGCTTTGGGGTGGTCCTCTCTCCGGGCCCATGGCCCCGAGCCTGGGGACCAGCTCGGGGGTCCACACTCCCAGGCCAAGGCCCAACTCCATGCACACGTCTGTTCCTGCCCCCTGCCCCTTCAGAGAGCTCGGCTGAGCCAGAGTCTGTCAGGCAGCTCCCTGGCAGCCCCAGCAGCTCCGCCTGGGTGGGAAGAGGCAGAGCCGACCTAGGATCACAGTGGGCCTCTTGCTCTCCCTGCTCCCCTGAGGCAGCTGGGGCAAAGACGGCTTGGGCATCCACCCCGTTGCTCCCCTCTTCCCTCTGCCAGAAGGCTCTGCCTCCTGGGACGTTGCAGTGTGGAGACAGCCCCTGCCAGCACCTTCCCACCCAGTAGGCCTCAGCTGAGGCCTAGGCCCAGGGGAAAGGCCCTAGCGCGGGGCTGAGTTGGGGTAGGTGCCCGTGCATGTCTGGACACACTCCCTGCAGCCTGCCCCTTCGTGGGGCAGTAGCCCTGGACGCCAGGAAGGCCTGGGCAAGGCTGGCCAAGGGCAGGGGCCTCGCTGGGTTGTGCCTCTGGCCTGTGGGGCCTCCCAGCAGCACCGGCCCTCTCCCTCCGGCAGACCTCCCCGCCTGCCTCCAAAGGCCGTTTGGGAAGCACTCTGGCCGGCTGTTCCCGCAAATCGCGCACACTGCTCTGAAACCCGGGAGAAAAGTGCTTTGGGGTGGTCCTCTCTCCGGGCCCATGGCCCCGAGCCTGGGGACCAGCTCGGGGGTCCACACTCCCAGGCCAAGGCCCAACTCCATGCACACGTCTGTTCCTGCCCCCTGCCCCTTCAGAGAGCTCGGCTGAGCCAGAGTCTGTCAGGCAGCTCCCTGGCAGCCCCAGCAGCTCCGCCTGGGTGGGAAGAGGCAGAGCCGACCTAGGATCACAGTGGGGCCTCTTGCTCTCCCTGCTCCCCTGAGGCAGCTGGGGCAAAGACGGCTTGGGCATCCACCCCGTTGCTCCCCTCTTCCCTCTGCCAGAAGGCTCTGCCTCCTGGGACGTTGCAGTGTGGAGACAGCCCCTGCCAGCACCTTCCCACCCAGTAGGCCTCAGCTGAGGCCTAGGCCCAGGGGAAAGGCCCTAGCGGGGCTGAGGTGGGGTAGGTGCCCGTGCATGTCTGGACACACTCCCTGCAGCCTGCCCCTTCGTGGGGCAGTAGCCCTGGACGCCAGGAAGGCCTGGGCAAGGCTGGCCAAGGGCAGGGGCCTCGCTGGGTTGTGCCTCTGGCCTGTGGGGCCTCCCAGCAGCACCGGCCCTCTCCCTCCGGCAGACCTCCCCGCCTGCCTCCAAAGGCCGTTTGGGAAGCACTCTGGCCGGCTGTTCCCGCAAATCGCGCACACTGCTCTGAAACCCGGGAGAAAAGTGCTTTGGGGTGGTCCTCTCTCCGGGCCCATTCGGCCCCGAGCCTGGGGACCAGCTCGGGGGTCCACACTCCCAGGCCAAGGCCCAACTCCATGCACACGTCTGTTCCTGCCCCCTGCCCCTTCAGAGAGCTCGGCTGAGCCAGAGTCTGTCAGGCAGCTCCCTGGCAGCCCCAGCAGCTCCGCCTGGGTGGGAAGAGGCAGAGCCGACCTAGGATCACAGTGGGCCTCTTGCTCTCCCTGCTCCCCTGAGGCAGCTGGGGCAAAGACGGCTTGGGCATCCACCCCGTTGCTCCCCTCTTCCCTCTGCCAGAAGGCTCTGCCTCCTGGGACGTTGCAGTGTGGAGACAGCCCCTGCCAGCACCTTCCCACCCAGTAGGCCTCAGCTGAGGCCTAGGCCCAGGGGAAAGGCCCTAGCGGGGCTGAGTTGGGGTAGGTGCCCGTGCATGTCTGGACACACTCCCTGCAGCCTGCCCCTTCGTGGGGCAGTAGCCCTGGACGCCAGGAAGGCCTGGGCAAGGCTGGCCAAGGGCAGGAGGGCCTCGCTGGGTTGTGCCTCTGGCCTGTGGGGCCTCCCAGCAGCACCGGCCCTCTCCCTCCGGCAGACCTCCCCGCCTGCCTCCAAAGGCCGTTTGGGAAGCACTCTGGCCGGCTGTTCCCGCAAATCGCGCACACTGCTCTGAAACCCGGGAGAAAAGTGCTTTGGGGTGGTCCTCTCTCCGGGCCCATGGCCCCGAGCCTGGGGACCAGCTCGGGGGTCCACACTCCCAGGCCAAGGCCCAACTCCATGCACACGTCTGTTCCTGCCCCCTGCCCCTTCAGAGAGCTCGGCTGAGCCAGAGTCTGTCAGGCAGCTCCCTGGCAGCCCCAGCAGCTCCGCCTGGGTGGGAAGAGGCAGAGCCGACCTAGGATCACAGTGGGCCTCTTGCTCTCCCTGCTCCCCTGAGGCAGCTGGGGCAAAGACGGCTTGGGCATCCACCCCGTTGCTCCCCTCTTCCCTCTGCCAGAAGGCTCTGCCTCCTGGGACGTTGCAGTGTGGAGACAGCCCCTGCCAGCACCTTCCCACCCAGTAGGCCTCAGCTGAGGCCTAGGCCCAGGGGAAAGGCCCTAGCGGGGCTGAGTTGGGGTAGGTGCCCGTGCATGTCTGGACACACTCCCTGCAGCCTGCCCCTTCGTGGGGCAGTAGCCCTGGACGCCAGGAAGGCCTGGGCAAGGCTGGCCAAGGGCAGGGGCCTCGCTGGGTTGTGCCTCTGGCCTGTGGGGCCTCCAGCAGCACCGGCCCTCTCCCTCCGGCAGACCTCCCCGCCTGCCTCCAAAGGCCGTTTGGGAAGCACTCTGGCCGGCTGTTCCCGCAAATCGCGCACACTGCTCTGAAACCCGGGAGAAAAGTGCTTTGGGGTGGTCCTCTCTCCGGGCCCATGGCCCCGAGCCTGGGGACCAGCTCGGGGGTCCACACTCCCAGGCCAAGGCCCAACTCCATGCACACGTCTGTTCCTGCCCCCTGCCCCTTCAGAGAGCTCGGCTGAGCCAGAGTCTGTCAGGCAGCTCCCTGGCAGCCCCAGCAGCTCCGCCTGGGTGGGAAGAGGCAGAGCCGACCTAGGATCACAGTGGGCCTCTTGCTCTCCCTGCTCCCCTGAGGCAGCTGGGGCAAAGACGGCTTGGGCATCCACCCCGTTGCTCCCCTCTTCCCTCTGCCAGAAGGCTCTGCCTCCTGGGACGTTGCAGTGTGGAGACAGCCCCTGCCAGCACCTTCCCACCCAGTAGGCCTCAGCTGAGGCTAGGCCCAGGGGAAAGGCCCTAGCGGGGCTGAGTTGGGGTAGGTGCCCGTGCATGTCTGGACACACTCCCTGCAGCCTGCCCCTTCGTGGGGCAGTAGCCCTGGACGCCAGGAAGGCCTGGGCAAGGCTGGCCAAGGGCAGGGGCCTCGCTGGGTTGTGCCTCTGGCCTGTGGGGCCTCCCAGCAGCACCGGCCCTCTCCCTCCGGCAGACCTCCCCGCCTGCCTCCAAAGGCCGTTTGGGAAGCACTCTGGCCGGCTGTTCCCGCAAATCGCGCACACTGCTCTGAAACCCGGGAGAAAAGTGCTTTGGGGTGGTCCTCTCTCCGGGCCCATGGCCCCGAGCCTGGGGTCCAGATAAGGGGTCCCAACTCCCAGGCAAGGCAAAAACACCATGCACAAGTCTGTTCCTGCCCCTGGCCCCTTCAGAGAGCTCGGGCTGAGCCAGTGTCTGTCAGGCAGCTCCTGGCAGCGCCAAGCAGGCTTCCGCCCGGGTGGCAGAGGCAGAGACGGACCTAGGATCACAGTGGGCACTCTTGCTCTCCCTGCCTCCCCTGAGGCAGCTGGGGCATAGAAGGCTTGGCATCCACCCCGTTGCTCCCCTCTTCCCTGCTGCCAGAAGGCTCTGCCTCCTGGGACGTTGCAGTGTGGGAGACGCCCTGCCAGCACCTTCCCACACCAGTAGGCCTCAGTGACCGGGGGCCTTAAGGGGGCCCAGGGGAAAGGCCCTAGCGGGGGCTGAGTTGAGGTAGGTGCAGTGCATGTCTGGACACACTCCCTGCAGCATGCCCACTTTCGTTGGGCCGTAGCCCTGGACGCCAGGAATGCCATGGCGTCCAGGGCTACGGCACCCACGAAGGGGCAGGCTGCAGGGATGTGTGTCCAGAATTGCACGGGCACTTCCTCCAACTCAGCCCCGATAGGGCCTTTCCCATGGGCTAGGCGTCTGCTGAGGCTTACGGTGTGGGAAGGTGCTGGCAGGGGCTGTCTCCACACTGCAAACGTCCCAGGAGGCAGAGCCTTCTGGCACAGGTAAGAGGGGAGAAACGGGGTGGATGCCAAAGCCGTCTTTGCCCCAGCTGCGTCAGGCGAGCAGGGAGAGCAAGAGGACCACTGTCGATCCTCAGGGCGGCCTGGCCTCTTCCCACCCATTCGGAGCTGCTGGGGGCTGCCAGGGAGCTGCCTGACAGACTCTGGCTCAGCCGAGCTCTCTGAAGGGGCAGGGGGCTGGAACAGACGTGTGCATGGAGTTGGGCCTTGGGCCTGGGAGTGTGGACCCCCGAGCTGGTCCCCAGGCTCGGGGCCATGGGCCCGGAGAGAGGACCACACCAAAGCACTTTTCTCCCGGGTTTCAGAGCAGTGTGCGCGATTTGCGGGAACAGCCGGCAGAGTGCTTCCCAAACGGCCTTTGGAGGCAAGCGGGGAGGTCTGGCGGAGGGAGTGGGCCGGTGCTGCTGGGAGGCCCCACAGGCCAGACAAAACCCAGCGAAGGCCCCTTGCCTTGGCCATCCTTGCCCGGCCTTCCTGGCGTCCGGGCTACTTGCACAATGAAGGGGCAGGCTGCAGGGAGTGTGCCCAGATGCACGGCACCTACCCCAACTCAGCCCCGCTAGGGCCTTTCCCCTGGGCCTAGGCCTCAGCTGAGGCCTACTGGGTGGGAAGGAGCTGGCAGGGGCTGTCTCCACACTACAACGTCCCAGGAGGCAGAGCCTTCTGGCAGAGGGAAGAGGGGAGCAACGGGGTGGATGCCCAAGCCGTCTTTGCCCCTCCTGCCTCAGGAGAGCAGGGAGAGCCAGAGGCCCACTGTGATCCTAGGTCAGCTCTGCCTCTTCCTACCCAGGCGGAGCTGCTGGGGCTGCCTGGGAGCTGCCTGACAGACTATGGCTCAGCCGAGCTTTCTGAAGGGGCAGGGGGCAGGAACAGACGTGTTCATGGAGTTGGGGCTTGGCCTAGGAGTGTGGACCCCAGAGTTGTTCCCAGGATCGGGGCAATGGGACCGGAGAGAGGGACCACCCCAAGCACTTTTCTCCCGGGTTTCAGAGCAGTGTGAGAGATTTGCTGGAACTGCCGACCAGAGTGCTTCCCAAACGGCATTTGGAGGCAGGCGGGGAGGTCTGCCGGAGGGAGGAGAGGGACCGGTGCTGCTGGGAGGCCACACAGGGCCCAGGAGGCACAACCCAGCGAGGCCCCTGCCCTTTGGCCAGCCTTGCCAGGCATTCCTGGCGTCCAGGGCTACTGCCCTCGAAGGGCAGGCTGCAGGGAGTGTGTCCAGGTACATGCACGGGCACTACCCCAACTCAGCCCTGCTAGGGCCTTTACCTTGGGCTAGGGCCTCAGCTGAGGCCCACTGTGTGGGAAGGTGCTGGCAGGGGCTGTCTCAACAACTGCAACATCCCAGGAGGGAGGAGCCTTCTGCAGAGGGGTAGAGGGGTTAGCGAGCTACGGGGTGGATGCCAAGGCGTCTTTGCCCCAGCTTGCCTCAGGGGAAGCAGGAGAGCAAGCGCCCACTTTGTGATCCTAGGTCGGCTCTGCCTCTTCCCACCCAGGCGGAGCTGCTGGGGCTGCCAGGAGCTGCCTGACAGACTCTGGTCAGCCGAGCTCTCTGAAGGGGCGGGGGCAGGAACAGACGTGTGCATGGAAGTTGGGCCTTGGCCTGGGAGTGTGGACCCCCGAAGCTGGTCCCCAGGCTCGGGGCATGGGCCGGGAGGAGGACCACCCAAAAGCACTTTTCTCCCTGGTTTCAGGAGCAGTACGGTGCACGATTTGCTGGAACAGCCGGCCAGAGTGCTTTCCAAACGGCCTTAGGAGGCAGGCGGGAGGTCTGCCGCGAGAGAGAGAGAGGGCGGTGCTGCTGGGAGGCACCCACAGGCCAGTGGCACAACCCAGCGAGGCCTGCCCTTGGCCCAGACTTGCCCAGCCTTCCTGGCGTCCAGGGCTATGCCCCACGAGGGGGCAGTGCTGCAGGGAGTGTGTCCAGACATGCACGGGCAGGCACTACCACCAACTCAGCCCCGCTAGGGCCTTTCCCTGGGCCTAGGCCTCAGCTAGAGGGCTACTGGGCGGGAAGGTGCTGGCAGGGGCTGTTCCACACTGCAAGTTCCCAGGAGGCGAGCTTCTGGCAGAGGAAGAGGGGAGCAAGCAACGGATAAGTGGGATGCCCAAGCCCTCTTTCCCCAGATGCCTCAGGGGAAAGCTGGAGAGCAAGAGCCCACTGTGATCCTAGGTCGACTCTGTCTCTTCCCACCCAGGCGGAGCTGCTGGGGCTGCCAGGAAGCTGCCTGACAGACTCTGGCTCAGCCGAGCTCTGATGAAGGGCATGGGGCAGGAACAGGACGTGTGCGTGGAGTTGGGCCTTGACCTGGGAGTGTGGACCACCGAGCTGGTCCACAGGCTAGGGCATGGGCCCGAGAGAGGACCACACCAAAGCACTTTTCTCCCGGGTTTCGAGCGTTAGTGCGCGATTTGCGGGATCAGCCGGCACAGAGTGCTTCCCAAACGACCTTTGGAGGAGGGCGGGGGAGGTCTGCCGGAGGGTAGAGGGCCGGTGTGACTGGAAGGCCCCACAGGCCAGAGGCACACCCAGCGAGGAGGCCCCTGACCTTGGCCAGCTTGCCAGGCCTTCTGGAGTCCCAGGGCTACGCCCCACCAAGGGGCAAGGGCTGAGGGAGTAGTGGCCAGACATTGCACGGGCACTACCCACCTCAGCCCCGATAGGGCCTTTCCACTGGGCCTAGGCTCAGCTGAGCCTACTGGGCGGGGAAGGGAAGGTCCTGGCTGGGCTGTCTCCACAATGCAATGTCCCTGGAGGCAGAGCCTTCTGGCTGAGGGAAGAGGGGAGCAACTGGGTGGATGCCCAAGCGGTCTTTGCCCCAGCTGCCTCAGGGGGCGCAGGGTGAGCTAGAGGCCGACTGTGATCCTAGGTCGGCTCTTGCCTCTTCCCACCCAGCCGGAGCGCTGGGCGCTTCATTGCAAGGAGCTGCCTGACAAGACTCTGTCTCAGCGAGCTCTCTGAAGGGGCAGGGGGGCAGGAACAGACGTGTGCATGGAGTTGGGCCTTGGTTGGGAGGGAGTGTGGACCCCACCGAGATGGTCCCAGGCTGGGGCCATGGGCCCGGAGAGAGGGACCACCCCTCAAGCACTTTTACTTCCCGGGTTTCAGAGCGTGTGCGCGGATTTGCGGGAACAGCCGGCCCAGGGCTCCCAAACGGCTTTGGAGGCATGGCGGGGAGGTCTGCCGGAGGGAGAGGGACGGTGTTGCTGCGAGCCCCACCAGGCAAGAGGCTCAACCCAGCAGAGGCCCCTGCCCTTGGCCAGCTTGCCCAGGCCTTCCTGGCGTCCTGGGCTACTGCACAAGAAGGGGCAGGCTGAAGGGAGTGTGTCCAGACATGCAAGGGCACCTACCCCAAATCAGCCCCGCTAGGGCCTTTCCCCTGGGCCTAGGCATCAGCTGACGCCTACTAGGTGGGAAGGTGCTGGCAGGGGCTGTCTCCACACTGCAACGTCTCAGGAGGCATAGCCTTCTGGCTGAGGGAGAAGAAGGAGGGGAGCAAAGGGGTGGATGCCAAGCGTCTTTGCTCAGCTGCCTCAGGGGAGCGGGAGAGCAAAGAGGCCCACTGTGATCCTAGGGTCGGCCTCTAGCCTCTTTCCCAACCGGCGGAGTCTGTGGGAGGGTTGCAGGGAGCTGCCTGACAGACTCTGGCTTTTTACAGCCGAGCTCTCTGAAGGGGCACGGGGGCAGGGAACAGATCGTTGTGCATGGAGTGGGCTTGGCCTGGGAGTGTGGACCGCCCCGAGATGGTCCCCAGGCTCGGGCCATGGGCCCGGAGGAGAGGCACCACCCTAAAGCATGTTTCTCCGCGGTTTATAGCAGTGGTGCGTGCGATTTGCGGAACAGCCGGCCAGAGTGCTTTCCCAATCGGCCTTTGGAGGCAGGCGGGGAGGTCTGCCGGAGAGGTGAGGCCACGGGCGTGCTGCTGCTGGGAGTGGCCCCACAGGCCAGAGGCACAACACCTGACGAGGCCCTGCCCTTGGCCCAGCCTTGCCAGGTCTCATTCCTGGCGTCCAGGGCTATGCCCTCGAAGGGGGCAGGCTGCAGGGACGTGTGTCTAGACATGCACGGGCACTCTTCTCCCACCTTCAGCCCCGCTTGGGCCGTTTTCCCCTGGGCCTTAGGCCTCAGCTGAGGCCTAGACTGGGTGGGAAGTGCTGGCAGTGGGCTGTCTCAACACTGCAACGTCCACAGGAGGACAGAGTTTTCTGGCGCAGAGGGAAGAGGGGAAGCAACGGGGTGGATGCCCAAGCGTCCGTTTGCCACCAGCGGCCTCAGGGAGCCGGGGGAGACAAGTGGCCCAATGTGACCTAGGTCGCTTGCCTCTTCCAACACAGGCGGAGCTGCTGGGCCTGCCAGGGAGCTCCCTGACAGACTGTGACTCATCGAGCTCTCTGAAGGGGCACGGGGCAGGAACAGACGTGTGCATGTAGTTGGGCCTTTGCCTGGGAGTGAGGACCCCCGAGCTGGTTCCCAGGCTCGGGGCCATTGGCCCGGAGAGAGGACCACCAAAAGCACTTTACTCCGCGGGTTTCAGAGCAGTGTGCAGCGATTTGCTGGGAACAGCGGCCAGAGTGCATTCCCAAACGGCCTTTGGATGCTGGCGGGGGAGGTCTGCAGGTGGGAGAGGGTCGAGTGCTGCTGGGAGGCCCCCACAGGCCAGTAGGCACAAACCCAGTCGAGGCCCCTGCCCTTGGCACACCTCAGCCCCGCTAGGGCCTTTCCCCTGGGCCTAGGCCTCAGCTGAGGCCTACTGGGTGGGAAGGTGCTGGCAGGGGCTGTCTCCACACTGCAACGTCCCAGGAGGCAGAGCATTCTGGCAGAGGGAAGAGGGGAGCAACGGGGTGGATGCCCAAGCCGTCTTTGCCCCAGCTGCCTCAGGGGAGCAGGGAGAGCAAGAGGCCCACTGTGATCCTAGGTCGGCTCTGCCTCTTCTCACCCAGGCGGAGCTGATGGGGGCTGCAGGGAGTGCCTAAGCGGACTTCTGGCTCAGCCGGCTATCTGATAGGGGACAGGGTGCAGGAAAGACAGAAGTGTGAGATGGAGTTGGGCCCGTGGCCTGGGAGTGTGGACCCCGAGCTGGTCCCCAGGCTCGGGGTCATGGGCCGAGAGGGACCAGCCCAAAGCATTATCTCCCGGGTTTCAGAGCAGTGTTGCGCGATTTGGGTAACAGCCGCCAGAGTGTCTTCCCACAAAAGGCCTTGGAGGCAGCGGGGGAGGTCTGCAGGTGGATTGAGGGCCGGTGCTGCTGGGAGGCCCTACTGGCCCAGAGGGCACAACCCAGGCGAGGCCCCTGCCCTTGGCCAGCCTTGCCCAGGCCTTCCGGGCGTCCAGGGCTACTGCCCCACGACGGGGCAGGCTGCAGGGAGTGTGTCCAGACCTGCACGGGCACCTACCCCACCTCAGCCCCGCTAGGGCCTTTCCCCTGGGCCTAGGCCTCAGCTGAGGCCTACTGGGTGGGAAGGTGCTGGCAGGGGCTGTCTCCACACTAGCAATCGTCCGCAGGAGGCTGTAGCATTTCTGCGAGGGAAGAGGCGAGCAAGGGGTTGGATGCCCAAGCAGTCTTTGCCCCAGCTGCTCAGGGGAGCAGGGAGAAACAAGAGGGCCCCACTGTGATCCTAGGTCGGCTCTGCCTCTTCCTCACAAGGGGAGCTGCTGGGGCTGCCAGGGAGCTGATGACAGGGACACTGGCTCAGGCGAGGCTCTCTGAAGGGGCAGGGGGCAGAACAGACGTGTGCATGGAGTTGGGCCTTGCCTGGGAGTGTGGACCCCCGAGCTGGTCCCCAGGCTCGGGGCCATGGGCCCGGAGAGAGGACCACCCCAAAGCACTTTTCTCCCGGGTTTCAGAGCCGTGTGCGCGATTTGCGGGAACAGCCGGCCAGAGTGCTTCCCAAACGGCCTTTGGAGGCAGGCGGGGGGGTACCTACCCGAACTCCCGCCCAGCGAGGGCCTTTCCCCGGGGCCCTAGGCCTAAGTCTGAGGGCTACTCGGGGTGGGTAAGGTTGCGGCAGGGGGGCTGTCTCCAACTGCTAACGTCCAGGGAGGGAACAGGAGCCTCTGGCAGAGGGAAATGAGGGTGAGCAAAGGGAGTGGATGCCCAAGCGTCTTTGCCCCAGCTGCTCAGGGGGAGCAGGGGAGAGCAAGAGGCCCACTGTGATCCTAGGTCGGCTCTGCCTCTTCCCCCAGGGCGGAGGGCTGGGGCATGCCAGGGTGCTGCTGACAGACTCTGGCTCGCCGAGCTCTCTGAAGGGGCAGGGGGCAGGAACTGACGTGTGCATGGAGTTGGGCCTTGGCTGGGATAGTGTTTGTTTTGGACCCCCGAGCTGGTCCCCAGGCTCGGGGCCATGGGCCGGAATAGAGAGACCCCACAAAGCACTTTTTCTCCGGGTTTCAGAGCAGTGTGGCGATGTTGCGGGAAACAGCCGGCCAAGAGTGCTTCCCAAACGGCCTTTGGAGGCAGGGCGGGGAGGCTGCCGGAGGGAGAGGGCGGTGCTGATGGGAGGGCCCACAGGCCAGGGCACACCGCGAGGACCTCCTGCCCTTTCGGCAGCTTGGCCCAGGCTTGCCTGGGGAGTCCTGGGCTTACTGCCACACGAAAGGGGAGGCATGTGCAGGGAGTGTGTCCAGACATTCACGGGCAACTACCCCAACTCAGCCCCGCTAAGGGACTTCCCCTGGGCCTAGGCCTCAGGCTGAGGCCTACTGGGAGGGAAGGTGACAGGCAGGGGCTGTCTCCACACTGCAACGTCCCAGGAGGCAGAGCCTTCTGGCAGAGGGAAGAGGGGAGCAACGGGGTGGATGCCCAAGCCGTCTTTGCCCCAGCTGCCTCAGGGGAGCAGGGAGAGCATGAGGCCCACTGTGATCCTAGGTCGGCTCTGCCTTTCCACCAGGCGGAGCCGGATGGTGGCTGCCAGGGAGCTGCTCCTGGACAGAATCTGGCTTCAGCCGAAGCTCTCTGAAGGGGCAGGGGGCAGGAATGACGTGTGCGGTGGTTAGTCGGGCCTTGACCTGGGAGTGTGGACCCGAGTGGGTCCCAGGTCGGGGCATGGGCCCGGGGATGGAGGACCACCCAAAGCACTTTTTTCTCCCGGGTTTCAGAGACGTTTTGTGCGCGATATTTTGCGGGAACAGCCGGCCAAGAGTGTTCCCAAACAGGCCTTTTGGTGGAGGGCGGGGAGGTCTGCCGGAGGGCGAGAGGGAGAGGGACGGTGGCGGTGGAGGCCCCACAGGCCAGAGCACTCAACTCAGCGAAGGCCCCTTGCCCTTGGCCAGCATTGCCCAGGCCTTCCTGGCGTCCAGAGGCTACTGCCCCACGAAGGGCAGGTGCAGGGAGTGTGTCCAGACATGCACGGGCACCTATCCCCACCTCAGCCCCGCTAGGGCCTTTCCCCTGGGCCTAGGCCTCAGCTGAGGCCTACTGGGTGGGAAGGTGCTGGCAGGGGCTGTCTCCACACTGCAACGTCCCAGGAGGCAGAGCCTTCTGGCAGAGGGAAGGAGGGGAGCAACGGTGTGGAATGCCCAAGCACGTCTTTGCCCCAGCTGCCTCAGGGGGTGCACGGGGAGACGCAAGAGGCTCCACTGTGATCCTTGAGGTCGGCTCTTGCCTGCTTCCCACCAGGCGGAGCTGCTGGGGCTGCCAGGGAGCTGCCTGACTGGACATCTGTCTCAGCGAGATCTCTGAAAGGGCAGGGGGCAAGGAACAGACGTGTGCATGGAGTATGGGCCTTGGACTGGGAGTGTGGACCCCCGAGTGTCCCCAGGCTCGGGGCCAAGGGACCGGAGAAGTAAGAGGACCGACCCAAGCAATTTTCTCCCGTGGTTTCAGAGCAGTGTGCGCGATTGCGGGAAACAGCCGGCCAGAGTGCTTCCCAAACGCCCTTTGTGAGGCAGCGGGGAGGTCTGCCGGAAGGGAGAGGGCCGGTGCTGCTGGAGAGTGGCCAAAGGACAGAGGCACAACCAGACGAGGCCCTGTCCCTTGGACCAGCCTTGCCAGGCCTTCCTGGCGTCCAGGGCTACTGCCCCACGAAGGGGCAGGCTGCCAGGGGAGTGTGTCCAGACATGCACGGGCAACCTACCCCAACTCAGCCCCACTAGGGCCTTTCCCCTGGGCCTAGGCCTCAGCTGAGGGCTACTGGGTGGGAAGGTGCTGGCAGGGGCTGTCTCCACACTGCAACGTCCAGGTGGCAGGAAGCCTTTGGCAGAGGTGAAGAGGGGGAGCAACGGTGTGGATGCCACAGCCGACTATTGCCCAGCTGCCTCAGGGGAGCAGGGAGAGCAAGAGGCCCACTGTGATCCTAAGGTCGGGCTCTTCTCTGCCTTTCCCACCAGGCGGATAGCGGGAAGCTGCTGGGGCTGCCAGGGAGCTGCTGAACAGTCTCTGGCTCAGCCGAGCTCTCTGAAGGGGTAGTGGGCAGGATCAGACGTGTGCATGGAGTTCTTCCTTGGCCTGGTGTGTGGACCCCCGAGCTGGTGCCCAGACTCGAGGCCATGGGCCGGAGTGAGGACCTCCCAAAGCACTTTTCCTCACGGGTCTTCAGAGCCCTGTGTGCATGCGAGTTTGCATGGAACAGACGCCCAGAGTGCTTCCCAAACGGCCTTGGGAGGCTGGCGGGGAGGTCTGCCGGAGGGAGCGGCCCGGTGCTCCTGGGAGGCGCCACAGGTCAGAGGCACAACCCAGCGTGGCCCCTGCCCTTGGCCAGCTTTGCCCCGGCCTTCCTGGCGTTCAGGGCTACTGCCCCACGAAGGGGCAGGCTGCAGGGTGTGTGTCCAAGGAAATGCATCGGCACCTACCCCAACTCAGCCCGCTAGGGCCTTTTCCCTGGGCTAGGCCTCAGCTGAGGCCTACTGGGTGGGAAGGTGCTGGCACAGGGGCCCTTGTCTACACACTGCAAGTCCCAGGGCAGAGCCTTCTGCAGAGAGAGGGAAGAGGGGAGAAAAGGGTGGATGCCAAGCTCGTCTTGCCCAGTGCCTCAGGGGAGCAGGGGAGAACAAGAGGCCCACTGTGATCCTAGGTCGGCTCTGACTCTTCCCACACAGGCAGAGCTGCTGGGATGCCAGGGAGACTTGCCTGACAGACTCTTGCTCGCAGACCGACCTCTTCTGAAGGGGACAAGGGGGCAGGAACAGACGAGTGCATGGACTTGGGCCTTGGCCTGGGAGTGTGAACCCCCGAGCTGGTCCAGAGGCTCGGGGCCATGGGCCCGGAAAGAGGACCACCCCGAAGTACTTTTCTCCGGGTTTCAGAGCACTGTGCGCGATTTGCGGGAACAGCCGGCCAGAGTGCTTCCCAAACGGCTTTGGAGGCAGGCGGGGAGGTCTGCCGGGAGAGGGAGAGGGCCGGTGCTGATGGGAGGCCCCACAGGCAGAGGCACAACCAGCGAATGGCCCCTGCCGCCTTGGGCAGCCTTGCCCAGGCCTTCCTGGCGTACTGGGCTACTGCCCCACGAAGGGGCAGGCTGCAGGGAGTGTGTCCAGACATGAACGGGCACCTACCCCAACTCAGCGCAGCTAGGGCCTTTCCCCTGTTCGGCCTAGGCCTCAGGCTGAGGCCTACTGGGTGGGAAGGTGCTGGCAGGGGTGTCTCCACAACTGCACGTACCAGGGGCAGAGCCTTCTGGCAGAGGGAAGATGGGAGATCGGGGATGGATGCCCAAAGAGGTCTTTGCCCCAGCTGCCTCAGGGGAAGAGGGAGAGCAGAGGGCCCACTGTTATCCTAGGTGGTATGCCTCTTCCCACCCAGGCGGATCTGCTGAGGCTGCCAGGGAGCTGCCTGAAAGTCGCTGGCTCAGCCGAGCTCTCTGAGGGGCACGGTGCGGCAGGAACAGGACGTGGTGCATGGAGTTGGGCCTTGGCCTGGGAGTGTGGACCAACGAGCTGGTCCCCCAGGCTCTGGGCCATTGGCCCGGAGAGAGGACGACCCCAAAGAACTTTTCTCCCTGGTTTCAGAGCAGTGTGCGCGATTTACGGGAACAGCCGGACAGAGTGCTTCCCAAACAGCCTTTGGAGGCAGGCGGGGAGGTCTGCAGGAGGGAGAGGGCCGGGTGCTGCTGGGAGGGCCCACAGGCCAGTGAGGGCACAACCCAGACTCGGAGGCCACTGCCCTTGGCCAGCCTTGCCAGGACTTCTGGTCGTCCAGGGCTACTGCCACGAAGGGGCAGGTCCTGCAGGGAGTGTGTCAGACAATGCACAGGCACTACCCTCAACTCAGCACCGCTAGGGCCTTTCCTGGGCCTAGGCTCAGTTGAGGCCTATGTGGTGGGAAGGTGCTGGCAGGGGCTGTCTTCTCACCACTGTGCAAGCGTCCCAGGTGGCAGAGCCTTCTGGCAGGAGGGAAGAGGGGAGCCATCGGGGCGGGGTGGAAGTGGTTGCCATCGGTCTTTGGCCCAGCTGCCTCAGGGGAGCAGGGTGAGACAAGAGGCCCCCTCACTGTTATTCCTAGGTGGCTATGACTCTTCCCACCCCCAGTGAGCTGGCTGGGGCTGCCAGGGAGCTGCCTGACAGGACTCTGGCTCAGCCCGCCACCGAGCTCTCTGAAGGGGCAGGGGGCAGGAATAGACGTAGTGCATGGAGTTGGGCCTTGGCTGGGAGTGTGGAAACCGAGCTGGTCCCCAGGCTCGGGGCCGATGGCACGGAGAGAGGTCCCCCAAAGCATTTTCTCCTGGGTGTCAGAGCAGTGTGCTGCGATTTGCGGGGAACAGCCGGCCTGATATGTGCTTCCCAAAGGGCCTTTGGAGGCAGGCGGGGAGGTCGCCGGAGGGAGAGGGCCGGCTGCTGGGGGGCCCCCCACGGGCCGAGGACAACCCAGCGGGGCCCCCCGCCCTTGGCCACCCTTGCCAGGTTTCCCTGCGTCCGGGGGCTACTCCCCCACGAAGGGGCAGGCTGCAGGGAGTGTGCCCAGACATGCACGGCACTCCCCCAACTCAGCCCGCTAGGCCTTTTCCCCCTGGGCCTACCCTCAGTTGGGGCCCTATGGGGGGGAAGGTGCTGGCGGGGGCTGTTCCACACTGCAACGCCCAGGGGCGGGAGCTTCTGGCAAGGAAGGGGGAGAAACGGGGGGGGGATGCCAACCGTTTTGCCCCAGCTCCTCGGGGGAGCGGGGAGCAAGAGGCCCACGTTTTTCCTAGTGGTTTGCTCTTCCCACCCAGGGGAGCTGCGGGGGCTGCCGGGGAGCTGCCTGACGGGACTCTGGCTCACCCCGAGCTCTCTGAAGGGGCAGGGGGCGGGAAAGAGTGTGCATGGATTTGGGGCCCTTTGGGCCCGGGGAGTGGGGAAAACCCCGACTGGTCCCCAGGCTGGGGGCCCATGGCCGGAGAGAGGCCCCCCCAAAGCATTTTCCCCCCGGGTTTTCAGAGCAGTGTGCGCGATTTGGGGGGAACAGCCGGGCCGAGTGCTTCCCAAAACCCGG